>NC_057811.1:154088287-154337828 GCF_018294505.1 Triticum aestivum
TGTTCATCCAATCGATTGGCTTTAGTTAGCAGCAGTAGCGAAGGAATCGCTCGATCGGGTTCAGTTAACAGCCATCGATCGATCGCTCGGGTTCAGTAACACGTAGCCTGCAGTGCAATCGCTCGGGTTCAATTAGAGCCCAACGCCTCGCTCGGGTTCAGTTAGAGCCAACGCCTCGCACACACGCGCGTACGTGTATGAGAGAAACGCGCATCGCTCGGCCCCGACCTCCCACCGTAACCGGGAACTCCCCGAAATTTTCCTCCCCTTCGCATCTACCATGGTTTTTTCCGTCATGGACGGCCCAAAGAATGTCATGCAGCTGCGTCTCCGGCCCGCCCAGGACGAAAAGCCCATTTTCTGTCATGATTTTTTGTCATAGAAGTAGGAGCCCACCACAGCTATGATGATACCGGGTTTTGTCACAATTATCGTCATAGAAGTGTCATATGTATGACAGAAAAAAAATTCGTTCGGCCCAAAATGTCACGGATGTGTCTTTTTTTGTAGTGCCTGGACCAAATGGTTTGGAAGGCTTGGGCTCCCTCCAAAAGTCAAGTTCTTTGCTTGGTTGGTACTTCAAGATAAAATTTGGACCACACGCCGCCGCCATCTCCTTCATCCATCGGCCGCCGCCTTCGCCTACTCCTCCTCCCCTCCCACTCCTAGCAGCGCGCAACACCCCGAGGACCTCCCCTTTACCCGCCTCTTCCTCCCATCCAGCCAGATTCACGGAGCAAGGCCTCTCACTCTTGCTCGCGACCCACAGCTGTGGCTAGGGGTTTGGGTTGGGCATCGCCTTCGTCGCTGGTGGACTCCGGTGGCTCCTCTCTGTCTCCTCCCTCGCCCCCATGTGCGGCTCCGCTTCCCGCTGGCCATGGCGCGTGCTTGGCCTCCCGGCGCCAAGAACCGTCCCAGGCTTCGCTGCATCTCCGGCTCTAGCGAGGCGTTCCGGGGCGACCAGGTACACTTCTCTCTCCCTCCCGTCCCTCTCCCAATGCCAGCCACCACACGAGCTCACCTTAGCCTCCTCTGCATCCACTCCTCCATGATGCTCGATAGAGGGAGCACGGACGGCTTCAACGGGAGGAGCACCAGGCCAACCCCCGGCGGTTGGCGCCACCGGATGGCGGCGGCCACCTTCTTCTCCCGGCCGCCCCACGCCACAGGTGGAGGCATTCCTCTTGCTCTTCCTCGTGGTGGCATGGCAGCACCGCCATCAACGTCGAGCATGGGTAGGAGAATGATGCAGCCGTCCAGAGGTTCGTCTCTCTCTGTAGCTACAGATTTGCTATTCGCTAGTCAACCTCGTTGGAAGTGCTGCACGAGTGCTCTAACCGTTCAGTAGTATGTGTATTAGCAGATTTGCTATTAGCTTGATCAAACTTTGGTTGTATAATAAGCCTCGTGTTAATGTGTACAAGTGTCAGCCAATGTTGTTTCTTTTCCTTTAAAATGAAAACATACTAAAGCATCTAGTTTATTCCTACTGAATTACTTTTGACCTATGATAGAAAAACATGTGTGGTATTGACCTTTCAGATATTACACTGAAAGTGGCTTCCCATGCCCACACCTGAGGAACCCATCTGACCACTTCCTGAGGACAATCAACAAAGATTTTGACGAGGTAGTACCTATTTTTTCTTGTCATTTCGTTGTATGATACTCTGAACAAGAAGTGCAGCATCTTTACTTTGGCTATGTGATCCCATATGCATGCAGGAAATTGTAGAGAGTTCCAAAGCTAGGAGAAAAACGGCAGCTGAAGCAATAGAGATTCTGACAGATGCTTACCAGTCCCCCGCTTATTCAGAGAAAACAATGGACCGGATAGCTGAGATGAAAGGGATAGTAAGTTGCTTACAAGCCCCATTTATTTTTTTCTCGAGAGTAAAGATTGTATTGTTTTGGCTGTACCAAAATGTTTGGTTACAAAGAAGGGACTACCCAAATGCGGCCAAATCTGTATATACCAATTGCAAAATAATTACTGGGGCAAATTAAGTCAGTGAAGTACTCCCTCTAGCTCATGAAAAAGTGGTGTCTTTTACACGGCCTTCAAAATGTAACTTTGGCAACTTGTTTTTGTTGTGGTATAATATGTACATATAATACCCAGTAAAATTATAACATGTTGGAAATATTTTCTGAGAAACGCATATCATTTTGGATCTGAATATTCAAAACATACTGGCCGTCAAAGTTTTCAAAGTTCAGCTCCCAAAGAATCTCCATTATGAACTGGAGGGAACAACATGCTAATTCAGCGTCTTTACAACATGTCATTTTTCATTTGAATGAACCAGCAACAAACTTCTCGCTGCGGAGTATACGGTGCTGGCCTTGCGATGTTTACACATTCAAAATCAAATTATTGTTCTAGTATTATTGAGCTATGTTCCAGGGTGGAGCTCCATTTTGGAAGAGGGAACAAGCGAGCTTCTCAACAAAGCTCTTTGTACTCACCAGAAGGTCATTTGTGAATATGCACAGGGACATAGGATACTACTGGATGCGCTTGGGTGTTTACCTGCGCATTGGCATTTGTCTTAGCACCATATTCTACCAAGTTGGCCACAGTTACAGTTCCATCAAGGTGAATTCTAGAAGACATGATTCATTAGGCAACATAAATAATTTATATGTCAACAAAATTGATTTGTTCCCTCTGATTTTTCAGTCTAGATGTGAAGTAATAATGTATACGATGACACTTCTTACCTTCATGGCTACTGGAGGATTCCCTTCTTTTGTAGAGGACGTAAAGGTTGCTTTCTCCGTGCCATCAGGCTAACATTTTCACAAGAGCACTTATATGTCCATGCTTTCACTGTATATTGAAAGTCTGAAATAAATAAAAGTCTGTCTGCACACTTTGTTTCTAGGTATTCAGAAGGGAGAGGCCAAGTGGCCATTACGGCGTGGCGGAGTTTGTGATCTCAAACACATTGTCAGCCACTCCATACCTGGCCGTCATCGATGTGATCCCTGGCGCAATGTTGTACTACCTTACCGGGCTAATGAAAGGACCTGACTGCTTCACCTACTTCGTCGTCAACCTGTGCATGTGCACACTGCTGGTGGAGAGCATGATGATGATCATCACCGTCGTCGTCCTATACTTCGTGATAGGGATCATCGTCGAGGCCGGGGAGCAAGGGGTGATGATGCTCAATGGATTTTGTTTTCGTTGTTGATCCTGATTTAGATAACACCAAAGGAACAAATCAAGTGAGCTGCAACCAAAACTACCCAGAAAGGTGTGGCTTTTTGCAGTGCGAGTTTTATATTGTTATTGTGTTCATGCTTATTGATGTCTACTACACAACCTTCTTCTTGTAGACGTTGTTGGGCCTCCAAGTGCAGAGGTTTGTAGGACAGTAGCAAATTTCCCTCAAGTGGATGACCTAAGGTTTATCAATCCGTGGGAGGCGTAGGATGAAAATGGTATCTCTCAAACAACCCTGCAATGAAATAACAAAGAGTCTCTTGTGTCCCCAACACACCCAATACAATGGTAAATTGTATAGGTGCACTAGTTCGGCGAAGAGATGGTGATACAAGTGCAATATGGATGGTAGATATAGGTTTTTGTAATCTGAAAATATAAAAACAGCAAGGTAACTAATGAGAAAAGTGAGCGTAAACGGGATTGCAATGCTAGGAAACAATGCCTAGGGTTCATACTTTCACTAGTGCAAGTTCTCTCAACAATAATAACATAATTGGATCATATAACTATCCCTCAACATGCAACAAAAAGTCACTCCAAAGTCACTAATAGCGGAGAACAAACGAATAGATTATGGTAGGGTACGAAACCACCTCAAGGTTATCCTTTCTGATCAATCTATTCAAGAGTCCGTAGTAAAATAACACGAAGCTATTCTTTCCGCTCGATCTATCCTAGAGTTCGTACTAGAATAACACCTTAAGACACATATCAACCAAAACCCTAATGTCACCTAGATATTCCAATGTCACCTCAAGTATCCGTGGGTATGATTATACGATATGCATCACACAATCTCAGATCCATCTATTCAACCAACACAAAGAACTTCAAAGAGTGCCCCAAAGTTTCTACCGGAGAGTCAAGACGAAAACGTGTGCCAACCCCTACGCATAAGTTCACAAGGTCACTGAACCCGCAAGTTGATCACCAAAACATACATCAACTAGATCACGTGAATATCCCATTGTCACCACAGATAAGCACATGCAAGACATACATCAAGTGTTCTCAAATCCTTAAAGACTCAATCCGATAAGATAACTTCAAAGGGAAAACTCAATCCATTACAAGAGAGTAGAGGGGGAGAAACATCATAAGATCTAACTATAATAGCAAAGCTTGCGATACATCAAGATCGTGCCGAATCAAGAACACGAGAGAGAGAGAGAGATCAAACACATAGCTACTGGTACATACCCTCAGCCCCGAGGGTGAACTACTCCCTCCTTGTCATGGAGAGCACCGGGATGATGAAGATGGCCACCGGTGAGGGATCCCCCCTCCGGCAGGGTGCCGGAACAGGGTCCCGATTGGTTTTTGGTGGCTACAGAGGCTTGCAGCGGCGGAACTCCCGATCTAGGTTATATTCTGGAAGTTTGGGTATATATAAGAGGTGTTGGCATCAGGAACAAGTCAGGGGGGTCTCCGAGGCGGCCACGAGGTAGGGGGGGCGCCCAGGGGGTAGGGAACGCCCCCCACCCTCGTGGTGGCCTCGGGACTCCTCTGGTCCATCTTCGATACTCCGTGGGCTTCTTCTGGTCCAAAAATGATCCCCGTCAATTTTCAGGTCAATTGGACTCCGTTTGGTTTTCCTTTTCTGCGATACTCAAAAACAAGGAAAAAACAGAAACTGGCATTGGGCTCTAGGTTAACAGGTTAGTCCCAAAAATCATATAAAATAGCATATAAATGCATATAAAACATCCTAGATGGATAATATAATAGCATGGAACAATCAAAAATTATAGATACGTTGGAGATGTATCAGCATCCCCAAGCTTAATACCTGCTCGTCCTCGAGTAGGTAAATGATAAAAACAGAATTTTTGATGTGGAATGCTACCTAACATATTTATCAATGTAATCTTCATTATTGTGGCAAGAATATTCAAATCCGTAAGATTCAAAACAAAAGTTTAATATTGACATGAAAACAATAATACTTCAAGCATACTAACAAGCAATCATGTCTTCTTAAAATAACATGGCCAAAGCAAGCTATCCCTACAAAATCATATAGTCTGGCTATGCTCTATCTTCATCACACAAAATATTTAAGTCATGCACAACCCCGATGACAAGCCAAGAAATTGTTTCATACTTTTGATGTTCTCAAACTTTTTCAATCTTCACGCAATACATGAGCATGAGCCATGGACATAGCACTATAGGTGGAATATACCTGGGTGGGTGGGAAGGCATCAGCCCCTTCCCACCACTAGGCTACGCCTTAGTCTGCCCTTTACACCAACTTCCACAAGAGTTCAATGGTTCCCACTCGTTGCAATCATCTTGACTTTAATCATATAACCCAAAGTTTCCCAACAACTAGGGCTTCCTTCCCTTTGCGGTACTTGGGATTTCATCTCTTAGTTTGGCAATTGAGGTTGTTGGATCTACATTTTTTATGGACAAGGTTGCAAGCAAGTTGACAAATTATGAGGGCCAATCATCAACACCATTCGACACATGGCTCTTATCAAGTTCGTGATCACTTCCCAAGTGGTATATTTCATCACATCGGTTGTCATCCCGCCAAGCACCCTTCTTAATGTAAACAAACTTGAGAGAGCTTTCCTATGGTCTGGATCGGACAAGATGACGGGAAAAAAATGCAAGGTGAATTGAGAGATTGTTTGCCGGCCACTTGACTATGGGGGCTTGGGGTTCTCAACACTAACAAGTTTGCGCGTGCTCTTTGTTTGCGGTGGCCTTGGTATGAATGGAAGGAGCCTACAAAGATGTGGGTGGGGGGTAGGAAACCCGTGTGATGAGGAGGACCTCAATTTTTCTATGCATCCACCACCATCACTGTTGGTAATGGCGCGGAGACCCCTTTTTGGGATTCACCTTGGCTCCTTGGGTGCAAGCCTAAAGACATTACCATGCTCATCCACAAAGCTTCCTCACGAAAAGAATTGGAAGGTGCGGGAGGCCTCAAGCACAATGTGTGGATTCTCAAGATCAAACCCTCCACCACCGTTTCCATTGAGCATATCACACAAATTTTTACCCTTTGGATGCTCTTGCATGAGGTGTATCTTGACAAGCTCGCTCAGGATAACATTATGTGGAAACATATGGTTAGTGGGCACTACGCGGTGGCCTCCCCCTACGAGGCGCAATTCCTAGGGATGGTGCACTCACCCATGGACCAAATGGTTTGGAAGGCTTGGGCTCCCTCCAAAAGTCAAGTTCTTTGCTTGGTTGGTACTTCAAGATAAAATTTGGACCGCCCATAGATTAGCCAAGCCCGGGTGGCAAAATTGCGGTATTTACCTACTTTGCGTGTCGCTACACTCTGAGGCCTTGGTTCTTGGTCATCGAAATATTTCACATCTTTGGGTTGGTCACTTCCACTTGGCCCTTCATGGACTGGTCGAGGCTTGGTGGGCAAGTACCTGCGCCGATGGCATGGCAAACCGACAAGCAAGGTGTTTCCAGTCTGCTGTCTCAAATCGGGTGTGAAGTGTCCTTTTAGGTTTTGGCTGGTAGAGCAGAGGAATGAAAATACTCTTTCGTTTCATGGATGGTACTCTAAGTCCCCACTGCGCTAGCTTAGTGGTTCGATTCAACAACAGAACGAACAATCCTCCCTCACCATGCTTATCTTGTGGACTATTTGGAATTAATGAAACACAAGAGTTTTCAGGCTTAAAGCGCTCCACCGACAATCTTGCTTACCATTATCTCGACCGAACCCAACCTTTGGGTCATCGTCGGAGTAAAAAATTGGGGTGAATAATTTTGCGAGAGTAATAATGTGTTCTTTGTACTTGTAACAAACCCTATTCTCTATTATTTACATTAGTTAAAAATCAGTTTTTTTAGATAAAGAAAAAAATCAGTTGCTCCCCCGTTCTTAAATATAAACCCATTTTGAGATTTCAACATCCAGAAACAAGAAACCAAGGGGAAACTGAGCGTTCTCGTAGCTCAGTGTCTGCTGGCCGTCAGATCGTTTCTCTGATGCGATCTGGGCCATCCGACCTCGCGCCCGGATGATCTCGGCCGTCGGAAATTTACCTGATTGACGTGCGCCGCCAGATATTTCTCGCTATGAGCAGTGCCACTCTCACCCGTGCCACCGCATGTAGTTCCTATGCCCCGTCAAGGGCATTTTTGTCATTTCGCATGCGGTTATATAAAACAGGAGCACGCCCGTGGAGAGAACCTTAGACCCACGCCCGCACTCGCTCCTCCTCCACCCCTCCCGTGACCACACGCCGCCGCCATCTCCTTCATCCATCGGCCGCCGCCTTCGCCTACTCCTCCTCCCCTCCCACTCCCGGCAGCGCACAACACGCCGAGGACCTCCCCTTGACCCGCCTCTTCCTCCCATCCAGCCAGATTCATGGATCAAAGCCTCTCACGCTCGCTCACGACCCTCAGTTGTGGCTAGGGGTTTGGGTTGGGCATCACCTTCGTCGCCGGTGGACTCCGGCGGCTCCTCCCCGTCTCCTCCCTCGCCCCCACGTGCGGCTCCGCTTCCCGCTGGCCATGGCGCGTGCTTGGCCTCCCGGCACCAAGAACCGTCCCAGGCCTTGCTGCATCTCCGGCTCTAGCGAGGCATTCCTGGCCGACCAGGTACACTTCTCTCTCCCTCCCGTCCCTCTCCCAATGCCAGCCACCACACGAGCTCACCTTAGCCTCCTCTTCATCCACTCCTCCATGATGCTCGATAGAGGGAGCACGGGCGGCTTCAAAGGGAGGAGCACCAGGCCAACCCCCAGCGGTTGGCGCCATCGGATGGCGGCGGCCACCTTCTTCTCCCGGCCGCACCACGCCACAGGTGGAGATGTTCCTCTTGCTCTTCCTCGTGGTGGCATGGCAGCACCACCGTCAACGCTGCCATGAGGGAACAACATGCTAATTCAGCGTCTGTACAACATGTCATTTTTCATTTGAATGAACCGGCAACAAACTTCTCACCCCGGAGTATACGGTGCTAGCCTAGCGATGTTTACACATTCAAAATCAAATTATTGTTCTAGTATTATTGAGCTATGTTCCAGGGTGGAGCTCCATTTAGGAAGAGGGAACAAGAGAGCTTCTCAACAAGGCTCTTTGTACTCACCAGAAGGTCATTTGTGAATATGCACAGGGACAGAGGATACTACTGGATGCACTTGGGTGTTTACCTGGGCATTGGCATTTGTCTTGGCACCATATTCTACCAAGTTGGCCACAGTTACAGTTCCATCCAGGTAAATTCTAGAAGACATGATTCATTAGGCAACATAAATAATTTATATGTCAACAAAATTGATCTGTTCCCCTGGTTTTTCAGTCTAGATGTGAAGTAATAGTGTATACGACGG
Source organism: Triticum aestivum (assembly GCF_018294505.1). Taxonomy (NCBI): domain Eukaryota; kingdom Viridiplantae; phylum Streptophyta; class Magnoliopsida; order Poales; family Poaceae; genus Triticum; species Triticum aestivum. Next base: position 154,096,847 of record NC_057811.1, read on the forward strand.
CACTTCTTACCTTCATGGCCATTGGAGGATTCCCTTCTTTTGTAGAGGACGTAAAGGTTGCTTTCTCCCTGCCATCAGACAAACATTTTCACAAGAGCACTTATATGTCCATGCTTTCATTGTATATTGAAAGTCTGAAATAAATAAAAGTCTGTCTACACACTTTGTTTCTAGGTATTCAGAAGGGAGAGGCCCAGTGGCCATTACGGCGTGGCGGAGTTTGTGATCTCAAACACATTTTCAGCCACTCCATACCTGGCCGTCATCGCTGTGATCCCTGGCGCAATGTTGTACTACCTTACCGGGCTAATGAAAGGACCTGACCGCTTCACTTTCTTCGTTGTCAACTTGTGCATGTGCACACTGCTGGTTGAGTGCATGATGATGATCATCGCCATCGTCGTCCTAGACTTCCTGATTGGGATCATCGTTGAGGCCGGGGTGCAAGGGGTGATGATGGTCAATGGATTTTGTTTTCGTTGTTGATCCTGATTTACATAACACCAAAGGAACAAATCAAGTGAGCTGCAACCAAAACTACCCAGCAAGGTGTGGCTTTTTGCACTGCGAGTTTTATATTGTTATTGTGTTCATGTTTATGGTCAGGTTTGCAGAAAACCTTTCTTGATTCTTGCTTTACCATGGAGGTTGTCTACAAGGATTCAGAAGACAACGATTTGCTTCAACTGCATTTGGAAGCAGCTGTTGGGAGCATGGAAACCATTGTAAGAACATAAAGTTGAAGCATAGAAAGATGGAAGGAGGTCTGACTCTTCACATTTCAATTCCACTTTTTGTTATTAGCTGCTGTCTTACCATCAATTACAATTATAGTGGGTGGGGCTGGTCACCTTGGATCTGCAAGATGCCTTCGCACTAGCGTGATGCTGGTAAGGTGGGTCTTGCCTATCGATTCTTGCCGCTAGATGTGCTCCTTCGTGAAAAGAAGTATAAAATGCTACTTTTGCCATCTTAAAATGGCGCAAACTAATTCTACCAGTTTTAGCCATTTAAAATATCACTGAAGTTGTCTAGTGTTTTTTTATTCAGCTCCATTGTGCTAAAATATCTAGCATATGCATGTGATAAATGTGTAGTTGATGGTGTATCTTTTGGATGGTTTCTACCACTAAAACTTTGTGATTTCTTCCCCTTCGTAGTTGATTTAGTTCAATCAAAAATATTCAGTCACTTAATTGTCGATTTGACCCTAGCGAGTCTGGATTCTGCCTTTCCAGGACAAGAACTGTATTTATTTATTATCCTGTAATATTGTGTGTCATCAGATTTATTCATTTAAATTTTGAATAGGGGAACTATAAGAATGCAGATTAAAAAGAGTTGTTCATCTTTTGCCAGCAGGTGCATGTTATGATTATTGCGGTGGAGTGCCGAGTGCTGAAATATGCATTCGACGTCCGTTTCAGATTTTGTTTCACTTTACTGGAATTTTTTCTTTCGTGAACTAAAATATAGGAGCATGCACTAGAAGCTTGGTATGGTTCAAAATATTGTGATAAACTTCGATCCATAGATACATACAGATATAATAACTGGTTGCAGTTTGTCATCACTATTTTGAATCTAGCTCTTCTACTTCTGTTTTCTGTAATGAATATTCAATTTCTACAGTTTATGGTATGCACCCTTTTCGTAAAGGAACACCTATTGTTTTTCGTTTGTCTAAAAACCATAGGTAATTAGCAAAATATTTAGATCCCATATCTATTTGTGTATATGCATGATTAGTTATTTAGGTGTATACTTCTTTATCCTTATTGGCTTATAAAGAGGTTATAAATGTTGGTTAGCCCACCGCTTCTGCGGGCAACGCGTGGCGCTTTCCTATCTATATAGGATATGTATTTACTGGAATAACAAAGTCACTAGCTATATATTGTATGATCCAGATGTGTATTTCTCGATGTGCTAAAGATGTTGATTGCGTTCTAAGGTGTTGACTAAGCAAACAAAAAGGGTTTGAAAGGCCCCATAGTGGTCAAACAAAGGTGTATTCAGGTCCAAAGCTTCCAGAGCTATGATATAAATGTGGTTGGTAAATGGTAATGGAATACTTACAAGTCGAATATCACTTACTGCGTGAAGTGCATAAATTTGTAGGCGTATACAAATAGAAAGAATATATGTTACAATTACTATTATGTACTGATCAGGGTGTGTAGTTCTGGTTAGATCTACACCATACAACTTCTCATGGAAAACACCTATCGACTATCAAAAAATTGAATCGAGCATTTTTCATATTATGTGAAGTTAGGTCCATCCATTATTATTGTCTTGTGGTTCGTATTTTGCTCTATATTGCCAGCATACTCTAAAATGTTTGATACATGCTTTGCAGATTTTGTTTGCTAAGAGGTTTAATCATTTCAACCGATTCAAATGCAAAAGGGAGGTAAACTCCCTCCTGATGTTGATGTTAAATTAACTATTGAATGTTGGACTATAAAATAATGGGATCAAAATTAGGAGATCTGTAAAAATGTAGTTTCTCTTAAAGATGGGATCAAAGTTAGAACCATATATATATTGGTTCCACGACATGCTCAAAGGGATGTATGAACCGAACCATTAATATTACAAGTGATTACTCCTCCTTGTGTCTTTCTTTGGTCCTTTCATCTGTCTGCTGCCCTTATACCTTTGCATTCATTGGATCTATTGAATAGTGTACTACCAGGTTGGCTAGAGGTGGGTTGCAGTGAGCCGCACTTCCTATCGGTGATGTAAAGTCACTTAATGAATAATGAACATGAATTTGTGTGCACATATAAGCTCTAATGTATTGTTATTACCGCTCTTATTCATGTGACTCAACATCTAGGAGTATTAATAGATGAATCGTTATTTGTGGCCTTTTGGTACGATGAACTGAACCTTGAATCCTCGATCCTTTTGGTGTATCACATGTTGCATTGCCTATGGTAAAACACAACTGGTATGTAATAGAATTCGATGCTCCGAACCTTTTCATCTTTCTGAACCTTACAGGGCTTGATATGGTTGGGGACAAATGGGGTATGGTAAGCCACACTCTATCAAATATTATTACTGGCACTGCATTGTATTCCCTCAAAAAAAGTCACTACATTGTAAATATGTTAGTGTGATGCATCCTACTCTGCTTCGCTTTTGGTATAATGCCCTGAACCTGTGCACTTCTCCCTTTCATCATGTGAATCTGTCGAATATGAAGCGCTTTTCCCTTTCATCATCCAAATCTATTGAATATGAGGTGTGCCCAGCGACGGCTCCACCAGCGTCTTCGGCAGCCATTCTTTGAAGTAAAGGTAATTCAACGCCTGCTTTCCTCTCTCATTCACTGTTGACTTTTTCTCACTTCAATCTCACACTACAGGCTCAGATCCAAGACCTTAGGCATGGATGCCATGGACATCTTAGGCATGGACGCCGTGGACATTGGTGTGATTTGTGACGAGGGATCTCCAGGTTCAACATCGCCAAGGACAAGAACACCTGAACCCAGAGTAATTTTCTAAACACATGCTCTAACTTTCTATGAACCGACATATCCGATCCAAACCCTCATCTGACTACCTAGATGTTCTTTTGTGAAACAACTATTTTGACCTCATTATGAACCTACAGGAAGATGACTATTTGATAGTAATCCCCTATTCCCACATATTTGGGCTTATGCTGGAAGCTTTAAAATTGCCCCCTGCAATTTACCATCACAAGATACGTCCGGGTGGCAAGGCTCATGTGACAGTCACTTTCAATTCTTCCTTAGAGCAGCTTGATGGTTTGCTTGTTCCTACCTCAATATCTGGTATGGTTTCACATACCTATGAAGATGCAGAAGACAGTGCCGCTATGGAAGCTATTAGATATATGGAAAACGCGCGTGGGGAAGAAATTAGAGACTACCACTACACCCATGTCATAACGCTTCAAAATCAAGTCAGGCATTTGGTCACGTGGTTGTTGGAAGGAAATGAGACTATCAAGAAACTACACAAAGGCTGGTACTATGTTGTTAGGTAGATGAGCTCATATTCTGACCAGATACAGAACTCAACAACTGCTCGACACCTAAGAGGGCAAGCTAATACCAAAGGGATTATGAAATCAGCGCTGGCAGGCATTGAGGAACTAACACATAGGTTACATTATATTGGAGCGAAGTCAGAGGAGCGGCCGATGACAATTAAAGATAGCTTCTGATAACCTTCAAAAAAACATGTCCCAATCAGCAGGCTTGAGTTCTTAGTTGGCAACATACTTTTGGTTCTTATTAGTCAAGTTTACTAGTGGAACATTTGTCTTTTGGAGGTCTCCAAGTGCTTTTAGATTTGTACTATGCAAGAATCATGTAGCGATGACGTTCTGCTCCAAAGACTGAACTTACAATGACAACTTCCTTTATGTAAGTGTTTGTGTAAACAAGTGTGAGGCAAGCGGCTGTCTGTACTCTTATCAGGTGGCTTCTCATCTTCTGTTGTGAAATGTTATGTTTATGTTCATGTCTTATCAGGTGGATTCTCATTTTCTGCACGCAAACGCCCTTTGCTTCTGATTGATTATTATTGTTCTTTACTTTTTATCATATTTGCTGGTATATGGTGTGCAGGATATACCTTTGCTTGGATATGCATTCCTCTCGGTGTATCACCTTATCTCCTCTATGATGCTTTGTGCTTGAGTACAGATTCTCTTGTAGGGTAACGCAGCAGAAAACAAAAAAATTCCAACCTACGCACCAGCCCAGGACCACTATGGAGACTGCATACATGGTTTGATCTTTTTTGTTACCGACTCGTAGCGCAGCGGAAGTAGAGTCGATGACGAACGGCGGTGCAGATCCTCGTAGCTAGGATTTACAACCTCCCAACCGCGAGGATGTATACCCTCATTCGCCCCACGGACAGCCCTCCGGGAGGCGGTCGGACAGTCCCTTGGACGGTGTCGCGGACAGCCCTTCGGGAGGACCCTCAAAACTCGGACGGTCACTCGGACAGCCCTTCGGGAGGATTCACAGCACTCGGACTGTCACTTGGACAACCCTTTGGGAGGCACTCTCAAAACAGCCCCTCGGGCAAAAGGATCAAAACTACGACCTCTCTACATGGTTGCACACATACGGTGTCATCTATCCGGCAGGGCTTCGCCGTCCAGAACTAGTTCCTGCCGGAACCCAGACAGCCTTTCGGCTCTACGAAACTATTTCGCTGGGAGGGAGAGAGAAGCCAGATCATGCATGGCACTTGTATGTGAGAAAGAGTGAGTGTGGAGGGCTGCCCCTCCACCTCTATTTATAGGAAATCCCAAGGGGCAGGGTAGTTTAACACAAAAACCCAAAATGCACATGAATGAAGTCCTTCCTCAAGGGCATAAGAGTGAAACCAAGGAACAAGAGGGGCTCCAAGGTGGAGCCCCAAGTGTGGCCGGCCACACCCCTTGGGGGGCCCCATGAGGGCCTCCCAATCCATCCATGTCATCCCTAGGTCTTTTGGGCAAAGCCCCAAAAGGTGGCTTTCCATAAAATATCCCAAAAAGCACTTTCACTATTCACGACGACATTTTTCAGCGTCCGTTCGAACTAAAAATATTTATGTGGGCTTAGAACATTTCCAGTACCCACCATAATAATTTTCAACGCATTCTGGAACAATTCCAGTTTAGTGATTTTCATCTGCGAAAAGCATCTGAACCGGTTCCTGCAGCTCCGTAACATTTTCAGTTTTTATTTCTGAAAATTCCAAAAAGTTTCCAGAATGATTCCGGCACCCTCCAAGAATTATCAGGCATGTGCCGAAACCATTTTGACTTAATGGCATACCCCGAAACAACTATTTCGGTTTCACCGAAACTTATCCGGTGACCTCTCTCTGCGGAGCTTTTCCGCTGTCCGAAACTTTTCGGTGTCCGAAACGTTTTCGATGATTTTCTCTCAGACTCCTTGTCTGGTATTCAGCAGATAGATGACCCTTAAGTGTGTGACCCTATAGGTTCGGTGAAGTATAGACATGACCCGGAACCCCTTCCGATCAATGATCAACAGAGCCGTGGACACCCATATTGACCCCTATACCCACGCGAATGAATATTCGAGTGAACCTCCAGTTGCAGTGAGCTATTCCTGTTGCTTCGTGATATGTCACAAACACCTGAGGTGAGATTTGTTGCATCCCCGTGGACGAACAATTTGTCCACCATGCAAGTTACCTCGTTACCGGTTTTGTTCTCTTTTCTCGTTTCCGTGTTCCGGCATCCCAGTGATCAAATCACACTGTGTCTGGCCAGACGATGATGGATACCGTAATACCGAGAGGGCCCGAGAATATCTCTCCATCGTCGGAGGAGCAAATCCCAATCTTGAGCTATCAAGTTACTTGACACACTTTTCCATGAACCCGTAAGCCGCCGTAATAGCCACCCATTTACGGATGACGTTTAACAAACCCCAAAGTTCATGAAGCAAGCATGAAGAAACTCGATTCTCTCATGGTCTAAGGAATCATGCAAATGTTAACCATCTTTGTGTTATGCACCATTAACTTGTGACGAATGAATCTCTTAGCATAACATCAATCTGGGTCGATTCAACACAAATGTTCTCTTAACATTGTGCCCTCAAAATTGCTGGCATAGACATGCCCATGATCAGGAAAACAGAACCATCATGCAACACTTGAGCTAGTCTTAGAGACTAGACTAGGAATACTTCTTACCGTTTATTATTCCACACGTGCATATGAGTCTTCCTCCGAGCCTCGTGGATATTGCAGACTCGAGAATCATTGCAGTTTCATGGAACATAAACATAATTATGAACTCGGAGATAAATAATATCATTTATTATTGCCTCTAGGGCATATCTCCTACAGACTCCCACTTGCACTAGAGTCAATAATCCAGTTAATGCTAATGCACTTCACACCTATGGCATACTGGTGTAAAAAATGCTTCGCATGTGGTATAGCCTGATGTCCATCGGATCTGACAACTTCAGCTCCGTGTCTATCTCTGCATATCCTCGCATTTTCACGCTTTCACAAAATTCATATTTTGTGTGGACTTGGCTTTTATGTATGTGAATCACAGGTCGAACCTGGATTCCTCAGACTGGGTTATGGAGAAACTACCTGCAGTAGTGTCCCATTGACAAAAGCCATCTTGGAACCATACTAAGTTCATGAATGAACTATATGATTCAACATCTTGTTTGTCGCTTCTAAAGCGTCAACATACTTAGTCATTTGTTATAGAATTCGCCACAGTATCCTGTTGGGAACAATTTCCAACTACCGTGCCACCATATTGTGTATCACACAAAACCCTTAACTTAAATCGAAAATCGCATGGAGAAAAGATGAAGACTGTATCGATGTAACATTTTACAACGAACTCTTCATGATCTCCGCTTGCGAGAAAACATATCATCAGTACTTACTCTAGTACTCAATGACATCTTTCACTGTTGTCCCACGATCAGTACTTTGATCACTTTAGTATCCATACTCGCAACACCTTGGGAGTATTGGACATATCTGGTTGTTTTACATACCATGGAATACATGATTAATCCAAACACAAAAGTGTGTGAAATCTGCATCATGTAGTTTGCTCATCAGTGTTTTGCGACACCGAGTCTTGCAAAAAAACTCTTCCATGTGACTCCGGCAAGAATCACTCCTTGGCGGTTTTAAATGCTAAAAGGTTTTAGAACCTTGTCAATATGTATTCATTGCTTAGCCCTATTAGGTAAATCTATCTCCATAGATCATTATGCCTAATATTGAGGCTATTTAGCCTATGCACTTCATCAAAAAACTATTTTCAAATGAAGTCCTAATTCGTGTCAAGAAATTTATTTCCAATTAACAATGTGTCAAGCACACAAGGTTTTTAGAAATATTATTATGCTCCCACTTACTTTCTTGAATTACAAGCATCTTCGTTACCCATTTATGAAGTCAGAACCCTTTGACCATTTCATCAAAGCACGAAGATTCAAACTCCATTTTGCTCTCTTCTGTCCATCGCTGGAACTTTGAAGTTTGCACCCTTACTAGCATCCTCTGGATAGACAAAATGCCTTGGACTGTAACACATGCAAGTCCTTGGTTTCATTTCCATCAGATGGAAATCTTATTTGTCATCCATGTTTCATATCTCATGATTGAAATATGTATTAATTGCTAGTTTAACCTGAACCGACTTTAAGCATCGCCACGATGAAAACAACCTCATCGTAGTCAACTTTTGAACTTGTTATTTCAACAAGTCGAGCTTTATGGATAAAACATTTTTATCCGTATCAGTTTTAAGTTCCATAAATATTCGTTAGACTCTAAGTCTTCCGAAAGGTGTATCAAGGTTTTCATCTTGAATCACTTATATGGAAACTAACCTGGGTTGTATTGGCATTTAGCCAATTCCAGAGTCAGGGCCCATCAATGCTTCCATGTGTATCGTAGGTATAATGTTGTCTAACAACAATACCTCGTTTGCGCACCTGAGAGGTTTGCACGAGCCTTGGCTACGTGGTTCAGCTGCAAGTTCGACCGAAGTTCATACATTTTATTGTAGAGACTTCCGTATCAGTCGCAGTAGGAAACTCTGGAATTACTTCCAAGGTCTCTTTCCTTTGATCTGATGACGAAGATACTGTTTATCTTGTCGAGTTGCACTATTCTCCCACTCACCTTTTTGAAAGAACCATTCTCTTTAAAAGCACACCGTTTCGCGGCAAAACTATTTGCCTCGGTATAGTGAGGGAGGAATACCCAACATTTTGGTATAACCTACAAAGTAGCACTTGTCTGATTTGGAATAGGTTTGTAACCTTTTACACAAGCCCCATATTCCAAATGTTAAGAAAAGATATAACATGGTTGGGCGTACCATACCATGCCGTCATTTCAACAGACCTGATGGAGCTCTTTTCAGTGTAAAAGTCACAGTCTCTAAAGCATTACTCTTCAAAAGTGATAATGGCAAATTTATTTATGTCATCTTTGATCTTACCATGTCATAAATGGTTTGATTACATCTCCACGGACTTTCCACTTGCAGTGGTGTTCCGGGAGGTGCAAGTTATGAAACCCCATTCACAACTCATCAGACATTCGCTAAACATGTAACTCAAATATTCCTTTGTGCAATCAAATTGCAGAAACATAATTTTCTTGTTACAATAACTTCTACTTCATTTTTGAAAACCTTTCGAATGATTTCAAAAGATCCAGACTTACGTCTCATCAACTAAATATCCATATATCTACTTGAGTCATTTCTGAAGATAAATAAATCCACCACTAACAACACTTATCGGACTACACACATCAAATGTATGATCACTAATAAGTTTGTTGTTTGTTCCTTATGGCCTGTGAACGGTATTTTAGTCACTTCACTTTTCGGAGGAAAGTTGCAAGTGTCAGATGATTCAAAATAAAAAAGACTTCAAAATCCATCATAATGGAATTTTCCATGCGGGTTTCTCCAATGTGACCAAATGTAGTGCCACACTTGTGTGGTATTCTTTTAGTCTTGCGACATTTAGCGTTAGTGTTATGGATGTATCATATTACCATCAATATTCATAACATACATCCCATCTTGGATGGAAGCATGGCCCTTCATGTTATTCATAATACTTAACAACAATTGTTGTTTTTATGAACAACTCCTTTGCAACAAACATTGTGCAATGGGCTAGAGTGTATGAAACTCTAAAATGAATTATAAAAGTAAACCCAGAGGTATTGTATTATTATCAATATTCATAACATACATCTCATTCATAATGAAAGTATGGCCCTTGTGTTATTCATTACATCGAACATAAAAAGTTCTCTTATGAACAACCTTCTTGCAAGATACCTTATGCAATGGGCTAGAGTTTGTAAAACTCTAAATAAATTATGAAAATAAATACAGACGACAATACACCGATGGAAGGTATAGTAACATTTACTATGTTCCCTGTGTATACCTTAACCTCATTCTGGCTAGTCTTTTTAGGTCATAGTAGCTCTTACATTGATTCGTAACAGAATGCAATCGAGCGGGTATCTTTGCAATTAACTCACAATACCCAAGAATTAGTGATTAACATGTTTAACCATAATTTCCAAGAACTATATCTTTGACTAGCCTACTATACATCAAAAACTTGTATGACATTCATACATGAGCTGGATATTCCAGTCATCTTTCTTTCTGCCTTTATACTTCTAACAGTTTAACTTTTAGTATTTCTCCTACTCGCAAAAGAAGCACCCAACTTAAGAGTGGCGTTAGCCCCGGACTTCCTAGGCGTGTAAGTCATACTAACACCCTTTGGACACTTCCTTTCTCTTTAAGTTGTTGTTTTATTCACCTTTCATTATATGACAGGCGTTCTTCTGGATCCCATTCCCAACAGTCAAATGCATAGTAAACACTTTTACTAATACTTGCAAACAAACATTGCTTTGTTTGTATCTGAAAATAATTTTCAGTTCCATGAATATCATATAACTATCCCAACTTTCGAAGTTTGGGTTTCATGGAAGCAAACATATTCCACTTGACCGTAACAGAATTCTAGCTTTTGGATCGAAGGACGAGAGTCACATGATCCATAGCATTAGCGGGAGGATACAGAAAGCATGCGATAGGACAAAGTCCTTCTTGGCACTTTTGAGGACAATCCTCACATTACGTTACCAATCGTAAAGTTTTAACCAGATATTTAACAGCTATTAAATTTTAAGAGGGAAGGCGGAAACGTGAACCATTATTCTACAACTATTTTGCAAGAAACACTTAGACAGTGTTCGTAATTAATTGCACTGACAATTAAAAATGTTAATTCAATAGTGCGCTCCCACAAATCAATATCTCTCATAATTGATTTAGAGTGATTCAAGATCCATATTTTTATTCGATGCCATTGACGGGTTCAGCACTGATGACACGAATTTCAATCGGTAGGCCAACTTGCCGATCACATCTCTATGTGATTCTTGTTCATCTTTCGATGGGCGTGTTTCGAGCTCAGGACTCTCCTGCCTGAACGTCAAAGACAACCAAGTGATCTTGCTGCGAGGTCTGACCTCACCCGCCTCATTCCTCTCGATTCGTTCGTGCTCATGTGTACATGGCGCACCCCAAAAAGATACGAATTTCAGACGGTGCTACACTTGGGTGAACACTAACTACTTTGATATTCGAAGTGAGAGATCACCCTAATAAAAAGCGACTACTGCGCAATCAGGAAGGGTGCATCATAAGGGATAAACATCTTAGGCAATTCATAATAGCATGATATGGTATAGCCCTTTCTGACGGAGAAGTCTTTCATTTCTTCGTCTTTAGCATTCGCGTCGGTGTTCACCTTCGCGAAGATTGCCACCACCTTGTCGATGCACCAGATAATATTGCTATCTCCGTAGCGTATAAAATTAATGCATTACTTAAGGTTGACACGCATGTCATTAAAGTGCACTCATATGGCTCTAGCCATCATGCCGAATCATGACTTGCGGGTCATGTTAATCAATTTTACATCATATAGTCATTTCATACATAATCAAATTATTACGAGCACTGCTATACCACATCACATGCACATGCAAAACCCTCCTGCAAAACCAAGTTAGACGTCTCTAATCGGTTCATGCAAAAACTTGTTTTACGTGGCTTCTAAGGTTTCGAAACAAATCGAAGCTACCAACGTCCATCATCAAGTATGATAATTCAAGTGCTAGATTAACTTATCGGGGTGTATGAAACATGACATAATAAAATCTCGAGCCCCACACTGAACTTCGTCATACGCATGACCCCCGTGCAGATCATATCTGCATTGCCCTTTAGTTTGCGAAACATCCATCTTTCTTAGACTAAAGTGGAACCCAAAGAACTGTTAGCACTTCGTTAATCTGTCAATCAGCATGCTCAGGAGCAGCATGAAAGGATCGCGGATTGCCAGAACTTTGTCAGATTCCACAATGCTGTCAAGATTAGGACTACGCAAATTTAAGGGAAGCAATAAGAACATCGGGTAACAGATTTCATCTACTACCCGCACAAATAATTTTCAGTAATAGAACTCATCTACTACCTAATTATATTGTGCAACACCCATACATCTTCATGTATTCTAGATCGCAATCTGCATCTACGCATAGCACGGCTCATGATGCCACTATCGGGTAATGCGGCAGAAAACAAAAAAATTCCGACCTACACACCATCCCAGGACCACTATGGAGACTGCATACATGGTTTGATCTTTTTCGTTACTGACTCGTAGCGCAGCGGAAGTAGAGTCGATGACGAACGGCGGTGCAGATCCCCGCAGCTAGGATTTACAACCTCCCAACCACGAGGATGTATACCCTCATGCGCCCCACGGACAGCCCTCCGGGAGGCGGTCGGACAGTCCCTCGGACGGTGTCGCGGACAGCCCTTCGGGAGGACCCTCAAAACTCGGACGGTCACTCGGACAGCCCTTCGGGAGGATTCACAGAACTCGGATCGTCACTTGGACAGCCCTTCGGGAGGCACTCTCAAAACAGCCCCTCGGGCAAAAGGATCGAAACTACGACCTCTCTACAGGGTTGCACACATACGGTGTCATCTATCCGGCAGGGCTTCGCCGTCCAGAACTAGTTCCTGCCGGAACCCAGACAGCCTTTCGGCTCTACGAAACTATTTTGCTGGGAGGGAGAGAGAAGCCAGATCATGCATGGCACTTGTATGTGAGAAAGAGTGAGTGTGGAGGGCTGCCCCTCCACCTCTATTTATAGGAAATCCCAAGGGGTAGGGTAGTTTAACACAAAAACCCAAAATGCACATGAATGAAGTCCTTCCTCAAGGGCATAAGAGTGAAACCAAGGAACAAGAGGGGCTCCAAGGTGGAGCCCCAAGTGTGGCCGGCCACACCCCTTGGGGGGCCCCCATGCGGGCCTCCCAATCCATCCATGTCATCCCTAGATCTTTTGGGCAAAGCCCCAAAAGGTGGCTTTCCATAAAATATCCCAAAAAGCACTTTCACTATTCACGACGACATTTTTCAGCGTCCGTTCGAACTGAAAATATTTATGTGGGCTTAGAACATTTCCAGTACCCACCATAATAATTTTCAACGCGTTCTGGAAAAATTCCAGTTTAGTGATTTTCATCTGCGAAAAGCATCTGAACCGGTTCCTGCAGCTCCGTAACATTTTCAGTTTTTATTTCTGAAAATTCCAAAAAGTTTCCAGAATGATTCTGGCACCCTCCAAGAATTATCAGGCATGTGCCGAAACCATTTTGACTTAATGGCATACCCCGAAACAACTATTTCGGTATCACCGAAACTCATCCGGTGACCTATCTCTGCGGAGCTTTTCCGCTGTCCGAAACTTTTCGGTGTCCGAAACTTTTTCGATGATTTTCTTTCAGACTCCCTGTCTAGTATTCAGCAGATAGATGACCCTTAAGCGTGTGACCCTATAGGTTCGGTGAAGTATAGACATGACCCGGAATCCCTTCCGATCAATGATCAACATCGGAGCCGTGGACACCCATATTGACCCCTATACCCACATGAATGAATATTCGAGTGAACCTCCAGTTGCAGTGAGCTATTCCTGTTGCTTCGCGATATGTCACAAACACCCGAGGTGAGATTTGTTGCATCCCCGTGGACGAACAATTTGTCCACCATGCAAGTTACCTCGTTACCGGTTTTGTTCTCTTTTCTCGTTTCCGTGTTCCGGCATCCCAGTGATCAAATCACACTGTGTCTGGCCAGACGATGATGGATACCGTAATACCGAGAGGGCCCGAGAATATCTCTCCATCGTCGGAGGAGCAAATCCCAATCTTGAGCTATCAAGTTACTTGACACACTTTTCCATGAACCCGTAAGCCGCCGTAATAGCCACCCATTTACGGATGACGTTTAACAAACCCCAAAGTTCATGAAGTAAGCATGAAGAAACTCGATTCTCTCATGGTCTAAGGAATCATGCAAATGTTAACCATCTTTGTGTTATGCACCATTAACTTATGACGAATGAATCTCTTAGCATAACATCAATCTGGGTCGATTCAACACAAATGTTCTCTTAACATTGTGCCCTCAAAATTGCTGGCATAGACATGCCCATGATTAGGAAAACAGAACCATCATGCAACACTTGAGCTAGTCTTAGAGACTAGACTAGGAATACTTCTTACCGTTTATTATTCCACACGTGCATATGAGTCTTCCTCCGAGCCTTGTGGATATTGCAGACTCGAGAATCATTGCAGTTATAGCATGGAACATAAACATAATTATGAACTCGGAGATAAATAATATCATTTATTATTGCCTCTAGGGCATATCTCCTACATCTCTTTGGAATTTCGTTTCCGTTAAATTGTATGCACTATCCATACGGTTGCCTTGGCCATTATTCATCGTTTCATTCATGCAGCAATCTTCTAGCATGTCTGTTTTTTTTTCAATTGCTTGTATGAATTGGCGCCTACGAAGTAGGCCACCAAGGCAATTGGATTAAGCTATTTGCTCTTCTTCGTTGTGTTCCTGCTCTTACTAACTCCTATCATGTATTATCGGTTTAGTTATCGAAATGCATGTCCAGTGGATGTCTTTTGTGGTATTATAAAGCACTGAACATACTGCTACCTTATCATCCAATGTCGAATTGAACTCCATCATGTTTTGCTTCTATCACAGTTGAATGTTTGTTCTCTCCTTTTTTGATATACTATATAAACCCGTACGTTAAACCCTGAATTCCTAATGACTTAGTATTACATGCTTCCCCAAAACGTTCGGACCGGCACCCTCGCGCCAAGGCACGCTCCTGATCTAGTAGACTACATACGCAGCAAAATCAGTGAATCTACACATTAAAATATGTCTATATACATCCTTATGTAGTTCATATTGAAATCTCTAAATAAACTTATATTATTTTTAATGTAAAAGGGCTTATATTTAGAAACAGAGAAAGTAATTAGTCTTTTTTTTCCCCTTCATTTGTGGTAGGAGGATACTTGTCCGTTACTGTGTTCGTCGCAAATGGGTCACGGCCCCGCAGCCTGCGGAGGTGGGTACAGTATCAGCCCGACCCGCAGATGGCCTGTCGACCAACCCATCCCCGTCGCCTGTCCTACAAAACCCTAGCCTCTCCCTCCTCGCCGCCTCCTTCAACTGCCTCCTCTCATCTCACGGAAACAAATAGGGGAAAACCAACCAGAGAGCTTCGCCCAGCGCGCGATGGGGAAGAAGAAGGAGCGGTCAGTGAATGTGTCGGGCAAGCCCCGTCACTCTCTCGACGTCAACCGCCCCAATGACAAGAAGGGTGCTGGCGGCGACGGCGGCGCCGGCGGGAGCCGGTCCGCGGCCACGGTGCGGCGGCTCAAGATGTACAAACTAAGGTCAGTGAGGGACCGCGGTGGGAAGATCGTCAAGCACGATCTCCAGTCCAAGGAGCTCCCCAACACCTGCATCGAGCCTGACCGCCGGTGGTTCGGTGAGCAAATCCCCCTACCTCTCTGTTTGTTTTTCTAGTTGCGCACTTGATCGATGCCCTTAAGATACGAGGGCAGGTAATTACGTTGCTGTTGATTTGGATCAAGTAGGGATGTGTACACTTTTAGGAGCAGTCGGGAGCTTGATAGATGCACGAGGAGAGCAGAGAAGATGTTATGGTTTCATTTTTGTATCCAGTTAGTAGTGTAGCAATTACCATGCCTAAAGCTCTTTTGCTGATTAGAGCCTGTCTGAGTACTGATTGGCTCAAGTAATTGCTAAGACACAGTATATATAGTGAACTTGGTGGGTGATACATTAGATCGTCTACATAACAGTTGGTTAAATCAAACTTTGTTATGTTGTATGCTGGATTGAATTTGTTATACTGTCACAGGATGTGCAGTGCAGATGATTGACGATTAAATTTGTATACGAATTTATTCCATTATAAGCCTGGTGGTGTAACAGTGAATGATGATTGTATTATTCTGCCTCTTGGTTATCACAGGAAATACACGAGTTATCAATCAGAAAGAACTTGAATATTTCAGGCAAGAACTCCAGGCACGGCTTACAAATAACTACAGTGTGTTACTAAAATCTAAACATCTGCCACTATTGCTTCTGCAGGATCATCAGAAGGTAAACACTTATGTATACTTCTACCATCCTGATCATTGATTTTGCACGTGCAGCTCATGGAGTATTAGTGTATGTGACTGTCACTATTTTGCTGAAACTAGTGTTTAACTTAATTACTTGTACTCCTGGGCTCAATTTTATTTTTGGTTAAATAGCTTGGAACCTTCCACATTATTGTGAAGTATCATATTGTATGCTACCCCGCGGGAAGTCTAATCGGATCAATCGGTGGTTCCGTAATGAGTAGTCGAATACACATTGAGGGGGCCTTGCCTCCTCCTTCCTTATGATTTTTCTACTCACATATGTTCGTTCATGTTGATTTTACAGCAAGCTCGTGCACATCTTCTTGACACTGAGCTTTTTGAGCATGCCTTTGGACCAAAGGGCAAGCGTAAACGACCACAACTATCCAGTCTCGATTATGAATCTCTAATAAAGAAAGCTGATGATTCTCAAGGTACGAGTCAGAGCAATTAGCTTTAAGATTGGTCTCCAGTTCTGGAGCTAGATCCGAATATGCCATTCAACTTTGCATGCATATTACAAAGAAATCTGGCCTACTGGCTGTTCATCTGCTACTGTATATGACAAAGAATAAGTGTGTCAGTCTTAAGAAGTTCCATAATTTTCTAAAGTAATATTTAATTGCATGAAGTTGCATCTATTATTTGTCAAGGATAGCTGTGTATCTTGGTAAACTTTTATTTTTTGCTTTTTAGATGCGTTTGAGTAAAAACATGCTTCATCAAAGTTGCCAAAGGATGAAGAGGAAGATGGCTTAAGGGATCTAGTCAGGCATAATATGTTTGAGAAGGGACAAAGCAAAAGAATTTGGGGTGAACTTTATAAAGTTCTAGACTCTTCAGATGTTGTTGTGCAGGTCAGTGTTACACAATGTGGTGACCCCATCAGAGTTACTCTTTACTATGTAATCAATAGAATTTCTGTGCATGTAGATATTGCTTTAAATTAGTATCCGTATATATTGATTGCTTAAACTTTTATTTCTTCCACAGGTGTTGGATGCCAGGGATCCAATGGGCACGAGATGCTACCATCTGGAGAAACATCTGAAGGAGAATGCCAAGCACAAACACCTGGTATTCTTACTAAATAAGGTATCATTTTAAGTTGTGCTCTTAGTGCAAATGTTGATTGTTTACCTGTTGCAATGCATTACAACACAATGATGATTGGGCACATTTCATTTGTTGTTCAATGTGATCTAATACCTGCTTGGGCAACAAAAGGGTGGTTGCGTACTCTATTGAGGGACTATCCCACCCTACCGTTCCATGCAAGCATCAACAAGTCATTTGGAAAAGTAAATGAAAAAAGCTGGACGCTTTGGCGTTGGGTTCATTGACCCAAATACCGTTAATGAAAAGATATGGGAACGTCATGGAAAAGAAACATAGTAAAACTTGCTAAAGTTTTTGGTGGATCAAAATACCGAACCAGAAATACTGTTTTCTTACATCTACGGGTGAGTGTTACTATATATATTGTAATACAAATTCTATTTATGCTTACTAGATGTTAGTAAGTGTAGTTGATGAGTTATATATGCACATGCCTGCTTAATTATACAAACGTGTGCGCATGCATGCAGTTGTCATTGGATCTTGCTAGTCATTGAACTTGACGAGGGAAAAGCTACATTATTGGACTCAATAAAGGAAACAAAATAAATATACTACTTGAACGTTATTGGGATGCTCGACAGGTAATTTCAATCATTATCGCACTATATGTCGGCCTCGATCTTTAGTTCATTTCCTTATATCAGCTAATTAATAACTCCTCCATTCATTTTCTTTGCCGGCACTAGCTAGCTATGTATGCGCATCTCTCTTTAATTCTACTTCGATCACAATACCATTATCATGCTTGATTAATTATTATCTGATTAATTCTATTCTCGTAAAGTGCATGAGGCAGGCGCAGGGGACTAATTTATGTGGCTACGTAGTTTGCGAGAACATTCGCATGAAGACGTCCGAAAGGAAGCTAGCGGACAAAAACTTTCAGGTACGTTTGCCAGAACACAATTCACAAACCTTTTTTTCATGATCTAATACATATACACACAACTAATATATCCATATTGATCTCCTTTTTTTAATAAAGTTGCTCCAGATGCGCGATCAGCTCCTAGAAGATGACCGCATGAAAGCACTTCAAGAGGAAATAGTGGAATTTTTCCTCGAGCAGGTCATAGATCCCAATGGAGAATACTATTACCCGCTGTAATGCCTGCATTGTAATGGTCTGCAAATTGTAGGAGAAATTTTATGTACCAAGTTGCATGTGAATGCATGCATGGTCGAATTCGATGATGTGATATATATATATATATATTTGATCGGTTCTATGAGAAATTCTATTTATATATATATATATATATATTATGCATAACGTGTACAGTAGGTAGTACCGTCAAATATGTTTGAAATGAAAAATAATTAATTGAAAAATAATTAAACATAATTCATAAAACAAAAAATTAAATGGAAAACTAATAACCATTTAGTCCCAGTTTGTGTTACCAACCGGGACTAAACTTCCCCCAGCCCACGGCGCGGCCTCGTGCCACGTGGCTGGCCTTTAGTGTCGGTTCGTGCTGAACCGGGACTAAAGGGGGGCTTTAGTCGCAACACTTTAGTGCCGGTTCTGGAAACGACACTAAAGGCCCTTACGAACCGGGATTATAGCTCGATTCTGCACTAGTGTCTCTTTATGCAGATGACGCAGCTGTGTTCATGGCTCCGATCAAGAAAAAGATGTTGATAATCTTGCGAGTATTTTGCGACGCTTTGGGGAGGTTATGGACCTTTGCACCAACTTTTTTTGATAGAAAGATTGTAAGGGAACCCCCTACAGTATAATTGGTGCAACAAACCCAAATTGTAAGTACTACGCCTAGAACCTGGGTGAGTGGGAAGGTATCAGCCCCTTCCCACCACTAGGCCATGCCTTAGTCTGCCCTTTACACCAACTTCCATAAGAGTTCAATGATTCCCACTCGTTGCAATCATCTTGACTTTCATCATATAACCCAAAGTTTCCCAACAACTAGGGCTTCCTTCCCTTTGCGGTACTTAGGACTTCATCTCTTACTTTGGCAATTGAAGTTGTTGGATCTACATTTTTTTATGGACAAGGTTGCAAGCAAGTTGACAACTTATGAGGGCCAAACATCAACACCATTTGACACATGGCTCTTATCAAGTTCGTGATCACTTCCCAAGTGGTCTATTTCATCACATCGTTGGTCATCACGCCAAGCACCCTTCTTAATGTAAACAAACTTGAGAAAGCTTTCCTATGGTCCAGCTCGGACAAGATGACATGAAAAAAATGCAAGGTGAATTGAGAGATTGTTTGCCGGCCACTTGACTATGGGGGCTTGGGGTTCTCAACACTAACAAGTTTGCGCGTGCTCTTTGTTTGCGGTGGCCTTGGTATGAATGGAAGGATCCTACCAAGATTTGGGTAGGGGATAGGAAACCGTGTGATGTGGAGGACCTTAATTTTTTCTATGCATCGACCACCATCACTATTGGTAATGGCGCGGAGACCCCTTTTTGGGATTCACCTGGGCTCCTTGGGTGCAAGCCTAAAGGCATTGCCATGCTCATCCACAAAGCTTCCTCACGAAAAGAATTGGAAGGTGCGGGAGGCCTCAAGCACAATGTGTGGATTCTCAAGATCAAACCCTCCACCACCGTTTCCATTGAGCATATCACACAAATTTTCACCCTTTGGATGCTCTTGCATGAGGTGCATCTTTACACGCTCGCTAAGGATGAAATTATGTGGAAACATACGGTTAGTGGGCACTACGCGGTGGCCTCCCCCTACGAGGCGCAATTCCTAGGGATGGTGCACTCACCCATGGACCAAATGGTTTGGAAGGCTTGGGCTCCCTCTAAAAGTCAAGTTTTTTGCTTGGTTGGTACTTCACGAGAAAATTTGGACCGCCCATGGATTAGCCAAGCGTGGGTGGCCAAATTGCGGTATTTACCTACTTTGCATGTCGCTACACTCTAAGGCCTCGGTTCTTGGTCATCGAACAATTTCACATCTTTGGGTTGGTCACTTCCACTTGGCCCTTCATGGACTGGTCGAGGCTTGGTGGGAAAGTACCTGCGCCGACGGCATGCCAAACCGACAAGCAAGGTGTTTCCAGTCAGCTGTCTCAAATCGTGTGTGAAGTGTCCTTTTAGGTTTTGGCTGGTAGAGCAGCGGAATGAAAATACTCTTTCGTTTCATGCATGGTACTCTAAGTCCCAACTGCGCTAGCTTAGTGGTTCGATTCAACAACAGAACGAACAATCCTCCCTCACCATGCTTATCTTGTGGACAATTTGGAATGAACGAAACACAAGAGTTTTCAGGCTTAAAAGCGCTCCACCGACAATCTTGCTTACCATTATCTCGCCGAACCCAACCTTTGGGTCATCGTCGTAGTAAAAAATCAGGGTGAATAATTTTGCGAGAGTAATAATGTGTTCTTTGTACTTGTAACAAACCCTATTCTCTATTATTTACCTTAGTTAAAGATCAGTTTTTTTAGATAAAGAAAAGAATCAGCTCCTCCCCCGTTCTTAAATATAAGCCCATTTTTTAGATTTCAACATCCAGAAACAAGAAACCAAGGGGAAACCGAGCGTTCTCAAAGCTCAGTGTCTGCTGGCCGTCGGATCGTTTCTCTGATGCGATCTGGGCCGTCCGATCTCGCGCCCGGATGACCTCGGTCGTCGTATATTTACCTGATTGACGTGAGCCGTCCGATATTTCTCGCTATGAGCAGTGCCACTCTCGCCCGTGCCACCGCGTGTAGTTCCCGTGCCCCGCCAAGGGCATTTTCGTCATTTCGCACACACTTATATAAAACAGGAGCACGCCCGTGGACAGAACCCTAGACCCGCGCCCGCACTCGCTCCTCCTCCACCCCTCCCGTGACCACACGCCGCCGCCATCTCCTTCATCCATCGGTCGCCGCCTTCGCCTACTCCTCCTCCCCTCCCACTCCCGGCAGCACGCAACACCCCGAGGACCTCCCCTTGACCCGCCTCTTCCTCCCATCCAGCCAGATTCATGGAGCAAGGCCTCTCACGCTCGCTCGCGACCCTCAGCTGTGTCTAGGGGTTTGGGTAGGGCATCGCCTTTGTCGCTGGTGGACTCCGGCGGCTCCTCTTCGTTTCCTCCCTCGCCCACACGTGCGGCTCCGCTTCCCGCGGGCTATGGCGCGTGGTTGGCCTCCCGGCGCCAAGAACCGTCCCAGGCCTCGCTGCATCTCCGGCTCTAGCAAGGCATTCCTGGGCGACCGGGTACACTTCTCTCTCCCTCCCGTCCCTCTCCCAATGCCAGCCACCACACGAGCTCACCTTAGCCTCTTCTTCATCCACTCCTCCATGATGCTCGATAAAGGGAGCACGGGCGGCTTCATCGGGAGGAGCACCAGGCCAACCCCCAGCGGTTGGCGCCACCGGATGGCGGCGGCCACCTTCTTCTCCCGGCCGCACCACGCCACAGGTGGAGGCGTTCCTCTTGCTCTTCCTCGTGGTGGCATGGCAGCACCACCGTCAACGTCGAGCATGGGTAGGAGAACGATGCAGCCGTCCACAGGTTCGTCTCTCTCTGTAGCTACAGATTTTCTATTCGCTGGTCAACCTAGCTGGAAGTGCTACACGAGTGCTATAAACGTTCAGTAGTATGTGCATTAGCAGATTTGCTATTGGCTTGATCGAACTTTGGTTGTATAATAAGCCTCGTGTTAATGTGTACAAGTGCCAGCCAATGTTCTTTCTTTTCCTTTAGAATGAAAACATACTAAAGCATCCAGTTTATTCCTACTGAATTACTTTTGACCTATGATAGAAAAACATGTGTGTTATTGACCTTTCAGATATTACACTGAAAGTGGCTTCCCATGTCCACACCTGAGGAACCCATCTGACCACTTCCTGAGGACAATCAACAAAGATTTTGACGAGGTAGGACCTGTTATTCCTTGTCATTTCATTGTATGATACTCTGAACAAGAAGTGCAGCATCCTTACTTTGGCTATGTGATCCCGTATGCATGCAGGAAATTGTAGAGAGTTCCAAAGCTAGGAAAAAAAGGCAGCTGAAGCAATAGAGATTCTGACAGATTCTTACCAGTCCCCCGCTTATTCAAAGAAAACAATGGACCGGATAGCTGAGATGAAAGGGATAGTAAGTTGCTTACAAGCCGCATTTTTTTTCTCAAGAGTAAAGATTGTATTGTTTTGGCTGTACCAAAATGTTTGGTTACAAAGAAGGGACTACCCAAATGCGGACAATCTGTATATACCAACTGCAAAATAATTACTAGGGCAAATTCAGTCAGTGAAGTACTCCCTCTAGCTCATGAAAAAGTGGTGTCTTTTACACAGCCTTCAAAATGTACCTTTGGCAACTAGTTTTTGTTGTGGTATAATATGCACATATAATACCCAGTAAAATTATAACATGTTGGAAATATTTTCTGAGAAACGCATATCATTTTGGATCTGAATATTCAAAACATACTAGCCGTCAAAGTTTTCAAAGTTTATCTCCTAAAGAATCTCCATTATGAACTAGAGGGAACAACATGCTAATTCAGCGTCTGTACAACATGTCATTTTTCATTTGAATGAACCGGCAACAAAACTCTCGCCGCAGAGTATACGGTGCTGGCCTAGCGATGTTTACACATTCAAAATCAAATTATAGTTCTAGTATTATTGAGCTATGTTCCAGGGTGGAGCTCCATTTAGGAAGAGGGAACAAGCGAGCTTCTCAACAAAGCTCTTTATACACACCAGAAGGTCATTTGTGAATATGCACATGGACATATGATACTACTGGATGCGCTTGGGTGTTTACCTGGGCATTGGCATTTGTCTTGGCACCATATTCTACCAAGTTAGCCACAATTACAGTTCCATCCAGGTGAATTCTAGAAGACATGATTCATTAGGCAACATAAATAATTTATATGTCAACAAAATTGATGTGTTCCCCTGATTTTTCAGTCTAGATGTGAAGTAATAATGTATACGACGGAACTTCTTACCTTCATGGCCATTGGAGGATTCCCTTCTTTTCTAGAGGACATAAAGGATGCTTTCTCCCTGCCATCAGAGTAACATTTTCACAAGAGCACTTATATGTCCATGCTTTCACTGTATATTGAAAGTCTGAAATAAATAAAAGTCTGTCTGCACACTTTGTTTCTAGGTATTCAGAAGGGAGAGGCCGAGTGGCCATTACGGCGTGGCGGAGTTTGTGATATCAAACACATTGTCAGCCACTCCATACCTGGCCGTCATCGCTGTGATCCCTGGCGCAATGCTGTACTACCTTACCGAGCTAATGAAAGGACCTGACCGCTTCACCTACTTCGTCGTCAACTTGTGCATGTGCACACTGCTGGTGGAGAGCATGATGATGATCATCGCTGTCGTCGTCCCAGACTTCCTGATGGGGATCATCATCGAGGCCGGGGAGCAAGGGGTGATGATGCTCAATGGATTTTGTTTTCGTTGTTGATCCTGATTTAGATAACACCAAAGGAACAAATCAAGTGAGCTGCAACCAAAACTACCCAACAAGGTGTGGCTTTTTGCACCGCGAGTTTTATATTGTTATTGTGTTCATATTTATGGTTAGGTTTGCAGAAAACCTTTCTTGATTCTTGCTTTACCATGGAGGTTGTCTACAAGGATTCAGAAGACGACGATTTGCTTCAACTGCATTTGGAAGCAGCTGCTAGGAGCATGGAAACCATTGGAAGAACATAAAGTTGAAGCATAGAAAGGAAGGAGGTCTGACTCTTCTCATTTCAATTCCACTTTTTGTTATTAGCTGCTGTCTTGCACCAATTACAATTAGAGTCGGACCTGCGAGATGCCTTCGCACCGGCGTGACGCTGGTAAGGTGGGTCTTGCCTATCGATTCTTGCCGCTGGATGTGCTCCTTCGTGAAAAGAAGTATAAAATGCTACTTTTGCCATCTTAAAACGGCGCAAACTAATTCTACCAGTTTAAGCCATTTAAAATATCACTGAAGTTGTCCAGTGTTTTTTTATTCAGCTCCATTGTGGTAAAATATCTAGCATATGTGTGTGATAAATGTGTAGTTGATGGTGTATCTCTTGGATGGTTTCTACCACTAAAACTTTGTGTTTTCTTCCCCTTCGTAGTTGATTTAGTTCAATCAAAAACAGTCAGTCACTTAACTGTCGATTTGACCCTAGCGAGTTTGGATTCCGCCTTTCCAGGACAAGAACTGTAGTTATTTACTGTCCTGTAATATTGTGTGTCACCAAATTTATTCATTTAATTTTTGAGTAGGGGAACTATGAGAATGCAGATCAAAAAGAGTTGTTCATCTTTCGCCAGCACGTGCATGTTATGATTATTGCGGTGGAGTGCCGAGTGCTGAAATATGCATTCGACGCCTGTTTTAGATTTTGTTTCAGTTTACTGGAATTTTTTATTTCGTGAACTAAAATATAGGAGCATGCACCAGAAGCTTGGTATGGTTCAAAATATTGTGATAAACTTCGATCCATAGATACATACACATAGAATAACTGGTTGCAGTTTGTCATCACTGTTTTGAATCTAGCTCTTCTACTTCTGTTTTTTGTAATGAATATTCAATTTCTACAGTTTATGGTATGCACCCTTTTCGTAAAGGAACACCTATTTATTTTCGTTTGTCTAAAAACCATAGGTAACTAGCAAAATATTTAGATCCCATATCTATTTGTGTATATGCACGATTAGTTATTTAGGTGTATACTTCTTTAACCTTATTGACTTTTAAAGAGGTTATTAATGTTGGTTAGCCCACCGCTTCTGCGGGCAACGCGTGGCACTTTCTTATCTATATAGGATATGTATATACTGGAATAACAAAGTCACTAGCTATATATTGTATGATCCAGATATGTATTTCTCGATGTGCTAAAGATGTTGATTGCGTTCTAAGGTGTTGACTAGGCAAACAGAAAGGGTTTGAAAGGCCCCATAGTGGTCAAACAAAGGTGTATTCAGGTCCAAAGCTTCCAGAGCTATGATATAAATGTGGTTGGTAAATGGTAATGGAATACTTACAAGTCGAATATCACTTACTGCGTGAAGTGCATAAATTTGTAGGCATATACAAATAGAAAGAATATATGTTACAATTACTATTATGTACTGATCAGGGTGTGTAGTTCTGGTTAGGTCTACACCATACAACTTCTCATGGAAAACACCTATCGACTATCAGAAAATTGAATTGAGCATTTTTCATATTATGTGAAGTTAGGTCCATCCATTATTATTGTCTTGTGGTTCGTTTATTGCTCCGTATTGCCAGCATACTCTAAAATGTTTGATACATGCTTTGCAGATTTTGTTTGCCGAGAGGTTTAATCGTTTCAACCGATTTAAATGCAAAAGGGAGGTACACTCTCTCCTGATGTTGATGTTAAATTAACTATTGAATGCTGGACTATAAAATAATGGGATCAAAATTAGGTTCAACATCGTCAAGGACAAGAACACCTGAACCCAGAGTAATCTTCTAAACACATGCTCTAACTTTCTATGAACTGGCATATCCGATTCAAACCCTCATCTGACTACCTAGATGTTCTTTTGTGAAACAACTATTTTGACCTCACTTTGAACCTACAGGAAGATGACTATCTGATAGTAATCCCCTATTCCCACATATTTGGGCTTATGCTGGAAGCTTTAAAATTGCCCCCTGCAATTTACCATCACAAGATACGTCCGGGTGGCAAGGCTCGTGTGACAGTCACTTTCAATTCTTCCTTAGAGCAGCTTGATGGTTTGCTTGTTCCTACCTCAATATCTGGTATGGTTTCACATACCTATGAAGATGCAGAAGACAGTGCCGCTATAGAAGCTATTAGATATATGGAAAACGTGCGTGGGAAAGAAATTAGAGACTACCACTACACCCATGTCATAACGCTTCAAAATCAAGTTAGGCATTTGGTCACGTGGTTGTTGGAAGGAAATGAGACTATCAAGTAACTACGCAAAGGCTGGTACTATGCTGTTAGGTATATGAGCTCATATTCTGACCAGATACAGAACTCAACAACTGCTCGACACCTAAGAGGGCAAGCTAATACCAAAGGGATTATGAAATCAGCGCTGGTAGGCATTGAGGAACTGACACAGAGGTTACATTATATTGGAATGAAGTCAGATGAGCGGCTGATGACTATTAAAGATAGCTTCTGATAACCTTAAAAAACATGTCCCAATCAGCAGGTTTGAGTGCTTAGTAGGCAACATACTTTTGGTTCTTATTAGTCAAGTTTAGTAGTGGAACATTTGTCTTTTGGAGGTCTCCAAGTGCTTTTAGATTTGTACTATGCAAGAATCATGTAGCGATGACGTTCTGCTCCAAAGACCGAACCTACAATGACAGCTTCCTTTATGTAAGTGTTTGTGTAAACAAGTGTGAGGCAAGCAGCTGTCTGTACTCTTACCAGGTGGCTTCTCATCTTCTGCTGTGAAATGTTATGTTTATGTTCGTGTCTTATCAGGTGGATTCTCATCTTCTGCACACAAACGCCCTTTGCTTCTGATTGATCGTTATTGTTCTTTACTTTTTATCATATTTGCTGGTATATAGTGTGCAGGATATACCTTTGCTTGGATATGCATTCCTCTGGGTGTATCACCTTATCTCCTCTACGATGCTTTGTGCTTGAGTACAACCGCGTATAGATTCTCTTTGGAATTTCGTTTCCGTTAAACTATATGAACTATCCATACGGTTGCCTTGGACATTATTCATCGTTTTCATGCAGCAATCTTCTGGCATGTCTGTTTTTTTCAATTGTTTGTATGAACTGGCGCCTATGAAGTAGGCCGCCAAGGCAATTGGATCATGCTATTTGCTCTTTTTCACTGTGTTCCTGCTCTTACTAATTTCTATCATGTATTATCGGTTTAGTTATCGAAATACATGTCCAGTGGATGTCTTTTGTGGTATTATAAAGCACTGAACTTACTGCTACCTTATCATCTAATGCCGAATTGAACTCCATCATGTTTTGCTTCTATCACAGTTGAATGTTTCTTCTCTGCTTTTTTGATATACTATATAAGCCCGTACGTTAAACCCTGAATTCCTAATGACCTAGTATTACATGCTTTCACAAAACGTTCGGACCGGCACCCTCGCGCCAAGGCGCGCTCCCGATTTAGTAGACTACATACGATCAAAATAAGTGAAACTACACATTAAAATATGTCTATTTACATCTGTATGTAGTTCATATTGAAATCTCTAAATATACTTATATGATTTTTAATGTAAAAAGGTATATATATATATATAAACGGAGGAAGTAATTAGTCTTCTTTTTCTCCCTTCATTTGCCGTAGGAGGATACTTGTCTGTTACGGTGTCCGTCGCAAATGGGTCACGGCCCCGTAGTGTAACATTGTGACGCCCGGATAATCAAGCTACAGTAAAACTCTGCTAATGATGCCACGTCACCTCCGTTACTGTTTCTAATCCTTCGTTAGTTCAAAACCGATTCAAAAATCAATTCAAAATATAGCAAATAATAAAACTTTTCAAATGTCTAAACTAAAATGTTCTAAAAGTGACAAATAAATCGTAAGTAATTATGGTGGAGAAACCAAGCTTTGACAAAATGTTTAAAGGCTCTAAAACAATTAAAACAATAGTGAAAACAATTAAACAAATGCCTATTGAATTTATAAAATGCTAAAACTATTTTATTATGGGTTAAGGATTAATCTCACAGTAGTTTGTTGATAAATACAAATTTAGGCACTAGTGGTAATTTTTGTAAAACAAGAAAATAAAAGAAACTACAAATAAAAAAAATAAAAAAAAGAAAAGGAAAAGAACCCCCCTCCCCGCTGGGCCTCGGCCCAGCTGGCCGTCGACCCACCCTAGCCGGCCCACTCCCCCTCCCCGGTCGGTTCTCTGTTCCTCCGACCCCGTCGCTACAGGAGGCTGGTCGCCGCCGAACCCCCTCGCCGGCGATGAACCCCGCGAGAGAATAAGGCTGCCACGCCCCGACTCCTCGATCCCCTCTCCAATCCCCCTGGCGTCCCCATCCATTTCCCTCCTCGCGCCGCTTTCGCTCTCCAGATCCACCGCGCCACCGCACCACCGCCATGACCGCCGACGCCGACGAGCTCTCCGCCGTCCCCGTCACCTAGGACCGTGCCAGGGCCTTCGCCGCCCTCCACCTCGTCGCCTTCGACTACGAGCCGAGCCGAGGAGCACCACTACGGCGCCCCTGACCCTACTTCCTCGTCGCCTCGCTGCCCCAACTCGTCGCCATCGTCCCGTCTTCGTCCTCGGTGCCCGGAGCTACTCCTCGTCGATTCGCTGCGACCAAGTCGTCCCCGGCCTCGCCGTCCCCTACTCTGCGACCGTTGTGAGCCCCCGCACCTTTCCCCCTTATACTCGCCGGCTCTTTCGTCCTCTAGGGCGTAGGTCCGCCATGACCGCAAGCTCCCTGCCTCCGGCCATGTCGCCGTCGTGGACAGCGCATGACCTGGGCCAAATCGAGCACACAAGTGTGCTCGTGGTGGTCCGTAGACGCCACCTAGCTGCTTCGCTTGCTCGAATTCGAGCCGCAGCACCACACCCGCGCACATCCGAGCTCCGGCCCCCGCTCTGCTTGTCGCCGCCGTTGCCACCAACCACCTCCGGCCAACCCGCCGCCCGCGCCTTGCCTCCCTCCCGTGTGCCTGCTGCTGCTACTGCCTCGCGCCAGGCCCAGTCCCCCTTCCACTGCCGACGATGTCTGCGTGCGCGCCTCGCCGCGCCCGCCGGAGACCGCCCTTGCCCGCACGCCTCCTCGCCCACGCTCACCCCCTACGCATGTGGCCGCGCCCCCAGTCGCCCGCCTCAGCCGGCGGCGCCCACCTCCGCCCGGGCCTGCTCGCGCCCCCTGTGCCGAGCCTTCCCACGGCCAACACCATGGCCGCCGGCGTCGTACTCTACGAGTACGTACGTACGGGCACAGCCACACCAGAGGCCGATTTGGGCCACCGGCACATGGGCCCGACACCCCTTGTTAATTAGGGAGGCCCTAATTAGTTTAGCCCAAAACCCCCTAATTAAGCTAAGTAAACTTAGTCAAAAACCTGTTAATTAAAATGAGTCAATGACAATTGGGACCCACATACGCTGTTCACATTGGACTAGTCAAAATATTAACTGGGTCAACCCAGCCCTGGCCCCACATGTCATACAGATGCACACATTGCTGGGTACACTCCTGTGTACCCATAGCAATTTGTCTTTTTATTATTTCGAATTAAATTAAATGCAGAAATCCCAGGATTTGTTTAAATCTTTGAAAAATCATAGAAAATAAACCGTAACTCGGATGAAAAAGTTTTATACATGAAAGTTGCTCAGAACGACGAGACGAATCCGGATATGCAGCCCGTTCGTCCGCTACACATTCCTAGCATAGCAAACATGCAACTTTCCCCCTCCGGTCCGTTTGTCTGAAAACGCGAAACACCGGGAATACTTTCCCGGATGTTTCCCCCCTTCGCCAGTATCACCTACCACCGCGTTAGGGCACACCTAGCACCGCGTATTGCCCTATTATGCTTTGTGATGCTTTGATTGCTCTGTTATTTATTGTGTTCCCCCTCCGTTACTTCTTTCCGGTAGACCCCGAGACCGCTTTCGATGCCCCTGTGATCGATTACATCGACGACGACCCCTTCTTCTTGCCAGGGCAACCAGGCAAGCCCCCCTTGATCACCAGATATCGCCTATTCTTCTCTATACTGCTTGCATTAGAGTAGTGTAGCATGTTACTGCATGGTAGTAGGCAACCAGGCAAGCCTCCCTCCCGTGTGCCTGCTGCTGCTACTGCCTCGCGCCAGGCCCAGTCCCCCTTCCACTGCCGACGATGTCTGCGTGCGCGCCTCGCCGCGCCCACCAGAGACCGCCCTTGCCCGCACGCCTCCTCGCCCACGCTCACCCCCTACGCATGTGGCCGCGCCCCCAGTCGCCCGCCTCAGCCGGCGGCGCCCACCTCCGCCCGGGCCTGCTCGCGCCCCCTGTGCCGAGCCTTCCCACGGCCAACACCATGGCCGCCGGCGTCGTACTCTACGAGTACGTACGTACGGGCACAGCCACACCAGAGGCCGATTTGGGCCACCGGCACATGGGCCCGACACCCCTTGTTAATTAGGGAGGCCCTAATTAGTTTAGCCCAAAACCCCCTAATTAAGCTAAGTAAACTTAGTCAAAAACCTGTTAATTAAAATGAGTCAATGACAATTGGGACCCACATACGCTGTTCACATTGGACTAGTCAAAATATTAACTGGGTCAACCCAGCCCCTGGCCCCACATGTCATACAGATGCACACATTGCTGGGTACACTCCTGTGTACCCATAGCAATTTGTCTTTTTATTATTTCGAATTAAATTAAATGCAGAAATCCCAGGATTTGTTTAAATCTTTGAAAAATCATAGAAAATAAACCGTAACTCGGATGAAAAAGTTTTATACATGAAAGTTGCTCAGAACGACGAGACGAATCCGGATATGCAGCCCGTTCGTCCGCTACACATTCCTAGCATAGCAAACATGCAACTTTCCCCCTCCGGTCCGTTTGTCTGAAAACGCGAAACACCGGGAATACTTTCCCGGATGTTTCCCCCCTTCGCCAGTATCACCTACCACCGCGTTAGGGCACACCTAGCACCGCGTATTGCCCTATTATGCTTTGTGATGCTTTGATTGCTCTGTTATTTATTGTGTTCCCCCTCCGTTACTTCTTTCCGGTAGACCCCGAGACCGCTTTCGATGCCCCTGTGATCGATTACATCGACGACGACCCCTTCTTCTTGCCAGGGCAACCAGGCAAGCCCCCCTTGATCACCAGATATCGCCTATTCTTCTCTATACTGCTTGCATTAGAGTAGTGTAGCATGTTACTGCTTTCCGTTAAGCCTGTCATTGTTGCTACAGTTGTTACCCTTACCTGCTATCCTACTGCTTAGTATAGGATGCTAGTGTTCCATCAGTGGCCCCACACTCTTGTCCGTCTGCCATGCTATACTACTGGGCTGTGATCACTTCGGGAGGTGATCACGGGTATATACTATATACATTATATACATGACACATGTGGTGACTAAAGTCGGGTCGGCTCGTTGAGTACCCGCAAGTGATTCTGATGAGGGGGCTGAAAGGACAGGTGGCTCCACCCCGGTAGAGGTGGGCCTGGGTTCCTGACGGCCCCCGACTGTTACTTTGTGGCGGAGCGAC
Source organism: Triticum aestivum (assembly GCF_018294505.1). Taxonomy (NCBI): domain Eukaryota; kingdom Viridiplantae; phylum Streptophyta; class Magnoliopsida; order Poales; family Poaceae; genus Triticum; species Triticum aestivum. The sequence goes on from NC_057811.1 coordinate 154,128,353, forward strand.
AGGGCAGGTTGAGACCACCTAGGAGAGAGGTGGGCCTGGCCCTGGTCGGCGTTCGCAGATACTTAACACGCTTAACGAGTTCTGGGTATTTGATCTGAGTCTGGCCATTTGGTCTATACGCACTAACCATCTACGCGGGAGTAGTTATGGGTATCCCGGCGTCGTGGTATCAGCCGAAGCCTTCGTGACGTCAGCGACTGAGTGGCGCGCGCCGGATTGGACTGGAACGCCACTAGGCTAGGTCTGCTTCCGGCCGCGTACGCAACGTGCAGGTGTGCATAGGGCGATGGGCCCAGACCCCTGCGCACATAGGTTTAGACCGGCGTGCTGACCTCTCTGTTGAGCCTAGGTGGGGCTGCGACGTGTTGATCTTACGAGGCCGGTCATGACCCAGAAAAGTGTGTCCGGCCAAATGGGATCGAGCGTGTTGGGTTATGTGGTGCACCCCTGCAGGGAAGTTTATCTATTCGAATAGCCGTGTCCCTCGGTAAAAGGACGACCCGGAGTTGTACCTTGACCTTATGACAACTAGAACTGGATACTGAATAAAATACACCCTTCCAAGTGCCAGATATAACCCGGTGATCGCTCTCTAACAGGGCGACGAGGAGGGGATCGCCGGGTAGGATTATGCTATGCGATGCTACTTGGAGGACTTCAATCTACTCTCTTCTACATGCTGCAAGATGGAGATCGCCATAAGCGTAGTCTTCAACAGGACTAGCTATCCCCCTCTTATTCTGGCATTCTGCAGTTCAGTCCACTGATATGGCCCTTTTGCACATATACCCATGCATATGTAGTGTAGCTCCTTGCTTGCGAGTACTTTGGATGAGTACTCACGGTTGCTTTTCTCCCTCTTTTCCCCTTTCTATACCTGGTTGTCGCAACCAGATGCTGGAGTCCAGGAGCTAGAGATCCCGAGGATGATTCTACATGGAGTTCGGCTTCGAGGAGTAGTTAGGAGGTCCCAGGCAGGAGGCCTTGCCTTTTCGATCGTTGCTACTTTTGTGCTAGCCTTTTTAAGGCAAACTTGTTTAACTTATGTCTGTACTCAGATATTGTTGCTTCCGCTAACTCGTCTATGATCGAGCACTTGTATTCGAGCCCTCGAGGCCCCTGGCTTGTATTATGATGCTTGTATGACTTATTTATGTTGTAGAGTTGTGTTGTGATATCTTTCCGTGAGTCCCTGATCTTGATCGTACACATTCGCGTGCATGATTAGTGTACGGTCAAATCGGGGGCGTCACAAACATCCCAAATTTTCAATTTGAAATGTTATACATTTGATCATCATTGCATATCATATTTTATTGCATTTTGGCTAGATCCTAGAAATTCTACGCAACTCAAGGACCCACAGGAGAGAGTTGGGGATTTCGTTATTTTCAAATTTGGGTTTTCTCAAATTTTGAAAATAGGATCATTTGATTTTATTTATTTTATCTTTAATTATTCCAATTATAAAAATATGAGAGAGGGAATAAAATGACTTTCCCAAAATAAAGGAATAATGCGGATTTAATAAAAAATCAAATAAGATTTTATTTTGGAGTTTTTCGCTATTTTATTTGGATAGGAAAAAATGCGCGTTTTTCAAAATTGCATTTAGGCCCCAAATAAATGTTCATCTTGTCTGGCTTGATTTTAGAAGTCGGGGAAAATTTATTTCAGGATTTTTGGAGTTCATTTAGTATTTCTTTTATTTGTTTTTCTGCGCGTATTTATTAAAAAAAACGAAACCGACTATGGGTCGTGTTCGGCCAGGACTCCGCCTGGCCGGGTCCTTTATAAGTCGCGGCCCGACCCCGCCGTTGGCCCAAGCCGCCGCTGCCCCCGAACCCTAACCCTAGCCCGACCCCGCTGCCCGTCGGATCCGCCGCCGCCGCCGACGTCGCCGCCCCGTCGCCCGTCGCCCGCCGTCACCCCGCCGCCCGACGCCGTTGCCACCGCCGCCCGCCCCGACGCCCGACCCCGCCACCCGCCGACCCCGCCGGAGCCGCCGCCCCTCGCCGAGGTAGCCGCCGGAGTTGTCGCCGCCGCCGGCGGTTTTCTCTAGAAAAACCGCCCGGTTTTTAAAAAAACTGCGGTTGTTTTTATTTGTTTAGATCGGTTTATTTTCTTTTTTTTCTTTTTTCTCGGTTTAGTTAATTAGCGAGCGTTCGCTCGTTCGTTCGTTTTAACGAACGTATTCATCGTTTAGTTACAGTTAACGAACGTTCGTTCGATAAACTGTTCGTCAGTTTTTCTTTTTTCTCGGATTTTCCGCGATTATTCCAGATCGCGATTTCTGATCCGATTTTCGTTCTAGTATATCTTTGCGCTCGTTTATCGGAATCAGGCGAGATTCAAGCGCCTAGAGTTTCGTCTCGAAATTCTCTTTCCGTTTAACCAACTCAAACAAGTTTTTGTTACTGTAAAATTTGACTTAGATCCAGATTAGTAAACGAAGCTTGTTTCTTTCGCCGTTTGACTTTCGTTGCTTCGTTTGATTTGATTCTTTTTGCAAACCGGAGTTCTTAAGTTGAACTTTCTGATTAGATCTTTTATTTGAGTTTTACATGTGCATCAGTTGAGTGCTTACTGTATGCTTGTTTGTTTGCGATAGAGTACCCGGAGTGCGCCGCTTGCTACTTCGAATCTCTAGGTTTCACGGATCATCAGCAAGGCAAGTAACACTTTGATCATACTTCTTTACTACCCAGTTTTATTGCATTAGACCAATCCTCAAACATTGCATGATTAGGATCTAATTAAATTATGGGTATTGGGAAGTAGATGAGGTAGTACCTATTACCTGTTTTGTTATCAAACCTTTGGGAGTTACTTCTACGTTTGCTCATATTGCTATGCTATGCTAGTAGACGTGGATTGGGTGAGTGTATCCATGACAGATGTGAGATTGTTAATTTAATGGTTTACTTAAGGTGGCAACTTAAACACACATATGGGTGGATTGAGGCACCTGGGTATTCCAGTGATTGCCTGTTTTCTTTTGGACCGCCACCCAGGCTCAAAGGGATCATGAGATTATTCATGCTAGAAACTTCCGTGTGCAGGCGCAAGCTATTATGGGCTCTAGCATAGTTGAATAAGTTGTGTGAATTCTTACAGTGGTAGACAAGCAGATGTAGGGGAAAGTAGGTGTAACGGTCTACCCGATCGTAAGGTGCAAACAGTTCTGAAAGACTGTGTCTCGGTCATCCGTTACTCAAACACCATGTAGTGCGAGTAATCCAACAGAGGAGATCGAATCTTGTGGGGAAAAATGCACAAACCTCTGCAGAGTGTATAAACTAATCATGATTAGCCGTGTCCCCGGTTATGGACATCTTGAGTATCTAGTACTTGGATTATCATGTTAATCTCATCATGTTACTCAAATTAATTTTGTTGGGTTAAGGATGATACTTAATTGGGATTGAGATGCTGTCAACCATTCTCAATGTTTAACAACCACCATGATAGTTAAATAAAATTTATTCCTTTGCAGTAGGGAAAAATTAGCTTTTCGCAAAACTGTAACCATAGAGCTTTCCATCAGCCAAATATGCATGTAGTGATAGCATTATTCTGTTCATTACTCTCTAGGTGTTATTTTGCCAGCATATTCCATGTGCTGACCCGTTTTCGGGCTGCAACGTTTCATGTTGCAGACTTTTCAGACGACGAGTAAGGTGCCTTAGGTCGTGGTCTTATACTCAGTGATGCCGTTGGAGTTGATGGACTCACTTATCTTCCAAGTCTTCCGCTGTTATCGTTTTAGATGGCCTTAAGCCATATTTGTCATACTTATTTCTCTTTTGAGATACTCGATGTAATAAGTGTGTGATTGCTACTCTGTTATAAATCCTCCAAGTACTGTGCGTGTCAGCATTACTGATCCAGGGATGACACTGGTGCACGGTAGATCAGACTGTTTGAGGTCTGGTCGCTACACGCAGCCTGGGGAGGTGGGTACAGTATATACCTGGCCAAATGGGCCGGTCCGGCCCGGCACGGCTCGCCCTGAGTTAAACGGGCCAGGCACGGCACGGCCGACCAGGCATGCTTAGTACAGGGCCGTGCCGGGCCGGCACGCGTGCTGACCTCCAGGGCCCAGGCGCGACAAAACAATTAAATAGGCCGGCCCATCGGCATGTTTATCCGTTATCCCAACTAATTTTAGCCTATTTTACCATTAAAAACATTAAAAAAAAATAAACGGGCCGTGCCAGGCCGGCACGTGTGCCCAGCCTCCAGGCCCAGGCACGACCCTAGGCAGGCCACGTGCCGGGCACGCCCCGATTAATCACGTGCTGGGCCGGCCCACCACGGGCCAGGCACACGTGCTAACAGGCCGGCCTGCCAGGCACGACCCATTTGGCCAGGTATCGTACAGTATCAGCCCGGCCCGCAGATGGCCTGTCGACCGACCCATCCCCGTCGCCTGTCCTACAAAACCCTGGCATTTCCTATTTGGCGTTGCAGGCGCCCGTTACTGTGCATTTTGCAAACGGGCGCGTGCATCGCTCCAAACCTGGCCGGCCCATTGTTTCTAGTGTTCACCCATCCCCGTCGCCTGTCCTACAAAACCCTGGCATTTCCTATTTGGCGTTGCAGGCGCCCGTTACTGTGCATTTTGCAAACGGGCGCGTGCATTGCTCCAAACCTGGCCGGCCCATTGTTTCTAGTGTTCACGAGCGCAAAAAAAGTGCGATAAGGGGTTCGAACCGGCGACCCCTTGATCGCAAGTGCCTCGTTCCAACCACCAAGTTATCCATCCCGCGTGCTGCACAGATGCTTGGTCTTTTCCTTTTATTCGTCCATTAGTTTAGTTTTTTTTTTCTTTTTTGTTCTTCCTTTTTTCTGTTTCCTCCTTTTGTTTTCTTTAGTGTGCATTTTTAAAATTCATGAACCTTTTCTTCTAAATAGATGAACTTTTTTTCAAATTCTATGAACTTTTTTTGAATTTCTTGAACAAATCGATGAACTTTTTTGAAAATTGATGAACTACTTTTAAAATTTGATGAACCTTTTTTAAAAAAGTGAACTTTTTTTCAAATTCAATGAAATTTTTCTAAATTGATGAACTATTTCCAATTTCAACAAAGTTTTTGAATTCATGAACTTTTTTGAATTCATGAACTTTTTTGAATTCATTAACTTTTTTTGTAGTAATCACATGTTTTCAAAATCGATGAACTTTTCTCAAAAGCGATGAACTTTTTTAACTTTATGTACTTTTTCTCGAAAAATGTTAAACATTTCTCTCAAAATCGATTAACTGTTTAAAATTCATGAAATTTTTTAAATAAAAAAACCTAGGTGATAGAAAAATAGCGGGCACACTTGTTCTTATACTGATTGAACTATGACCAGTCACAACTTTCAGTTGCTGTAGTGGTTATAAGTTCGGCCGGAGACTTGGTGTTGCAAGTTCGAATCCTGGCGAGCCGCATTTTTTTTGCGCTTTTCTGCCCTTTGCCTTCGCGGGCCGGCCCAACAATGCGCCGCAGCGGGGGCCAGCTACCTGTTCGGGCGCTTAGGGTGTGTTTGGTTGCAGTCACGGGCCGGAATGTCATGGGTCGGACCCGTTACTAGGCCTCCACTCGACCCCGATAAGCATCACGCGGAACGAGCCCTTTCCCACTCCCGCAAACCCTATCGCTGCTCCTCTCCTGGCGCCGCTCGACCTCCTCCTTCCTCTCGCTCAGGTGCGCCGCCGGCCCTCTTCCTCCCTCTCTCTGCTTCGCCGCCGGCCCTTTCCTCCCTCCCGCTCTCTCTGCTGCGCCGCCGACCCCTCTCCTAGCTCGTGCGCGCCGCGTCCCCTCTCCCTCGCTACATCTCCTGCAGAGCCAGCCCTCTCCCTCGCTCCAGATCTTGCGCCGCTGGACCTCCCTCCCTCGATCCATCTCCGGCGCCGCCGGTTTCCATTCTTGCTCAACTCGTACTCTCTCGATATGCAGGATACCAGGAGAAGGCAGGGGTCTAGGGCGGCACTCCGGCGCGGCGGCAGAGGGAATCAGACCCTCCTCTCCTCAAGGTATGAACCCTCTTCCTCCCCCCTTGTATATGCTGCTGTCCAGTACATTTTTTGCTCAACTTGCTGCTGTCCAGTACACGTTTTTGTTCAAATTGCTGCTGTCCAATACATGATTTTGTTCAAATTGCTGCTGTCCAATACATGATTTTGTTCAAATTGCTGCTGTCCAGTACATATTTGCAATCTATGGTGATGTGTAATATTTTTGATAGCCTCTCCCTCCTCGCCGCCTCCTCTCATCTCATGGAAACAAACAGGGGAAAACCAACCAGAGAGCTTCACCCAGCGCGCGATGGGGAAGAAGAAAGAGCGGTCAGTGAATGTGTCGGGCAAGCCCCGTCACTCTCTCGACGTCAACCGCCCCAATGACAAGAAGGGTGCTGGCGGCGGCGGCGGCGCCGGCGGGAGCCGGTCCGCGGCCACGGTGCGGCGGCTCAAGATGTACAAACTAAGGCCCATGAGGGACCGCGGTGGGAAGATCGTCAAGCACGACCTCCAGTCCAAGGAGCTCCCCAACACCCGCATCGAGCCTGACCGCCGGTGGTTCGGTGAGCAAATCCCCCTACCTCTCTGTTTGTTTTTCTAGTTGCGCACTTGATCGATGCCCTTAAGATACGAGGGCAGGTAATTACGTTGCTGTTGATTTGGATCAAGTAGGGATGTGTACACTTTTACAGCGTGTTTGGTAGATTAAGGGAAAGGGAATGGGAATTTATGAGAGGGAGTTGTCTGAGGGATTAGACTTGGGAAGTGAACTATTAGTCCCAATCCCATGTTTGCTGTGGTCTGGGAAATAATTTGTGGAATAATTATCATGAACAAAGGAAAAGGAAGGGGACACGTAAATGATGAAACCAATCTGTAACATGTGAAGCCAGGAAAAAAATTTGAAAGGAAAATTGATCTGCATCGGTTTGTAAATGGAAAGATAAAGAATCAAACTCTGTTGCTAGCAAAATCTGAATGTATGTATTGAAAAAACAGATGGGATGCAACTTGCTGCTTGGCTGAGATGTACTCGTGCCTGGCGTTGCATCTACAGATTAGGGAGCAGTTAGCTCGCCGATTTATTTGGAGGAAAAATGATACTGCCGCAACTATTTAGTTAGGATTCCTGTAGAGCTTTTTCTTTCGCTACGTGAGCTGGGCCAACAAATCTGCAACAATTTTTCTTAAACGTCAACTCCCATTCCTTCGTTGAATTACCAGGGCCCCCCTAGGGAAGAGATCGATGGGAGTTGGGCCTACTAATTCCCTTGCCACTTCCCTTCTTAATTCCCAAGTCCCTGATCCAATCAAGAGATTTTATGTCTCACCCATCTGAAACTCCCATTCCCTAGCTCCAACCCCCCCAATCAAACGTGCTGTTAGGAGCAGTCGGGAGCTTGATAGATGTACGAGGAGAGCAGAGAAGATGTTATGGTTTCATTTTTGTATCCAGTTAGTAGTGTAGCAATTACCATGCCTAAAGCTCTTTTGCTGATTAGAGTCTGTCTGAGTACTGATTGGCTCAAGTAATTGCTAAGACACAGTACATATAGTGAACTTGGTGGGTGATACATCAGATCGTCTACATAACAGTTGGTTAATTCAAACTTTGTTATGATGTATGCTGGATTGAATTTGTTATACTGTCACAGGATGTGCAGTGCAGATGATTGACGATTAAATTTGTATACGAATTTATTCCATTATAAGCCTGGTGGTGTAACAGTGAATGTTGATTGTATTATTCTGCCTCTTTGGTTATCACAGGAAATACACGAGTTATCAATCAGAAAGAACTTGAATATTTCAGGCAAGAACTCCAGGCACGGCTTACAAATAACTACAGTGTGTTACTGAAATCTAAACAGCTGCCACTATCGCTTTTGCAGGATCATCAGAAGGTAAACACTTATGTATACTTCTATCATCCTGACATTGATTTTGCACGTGCAGCTCATGGAGTATTAGTGTATGTGACTGACACTATTTTGCTGAAACTAGTGTTTAACTTAATTACTTGTACTCCTGGGTTCAATTTTATTTTTGGTTAAATAGCTTGGAACCTTCCACATTATTGTGAAGTATCATATTGTAATATGATTTTTCTACTCACATATGTTCGCTCATGTTGATTATACAGCAAGCTCGTGCACATCTTCTTGACACTGAGCCTTTTGAGCATGCCTTTGGACCAAAGGGCAAGCGTAAACGACCAAAACTATCCAGTCTTGATTATGAATCTCTAATAAAGAAAGCTGATGATTCTCAAGGTACGAGTCAGAGCAATTAGCTTTAAGATTGGTCTCCAGTTCTGGAGCTAGAGCCGAATATGTCATTCAACTTTGCATGCATATTACAAAGAAATCTGGCCTACTGGCTGTTCATCTGCTACTGTATAGACAAAGAATAAGTGTGTCAGTCTTAAGAAGTTCCATATAATTTTCTAAAGTAATATTTAATTGCATGAAGTTGCATGTATTATTTGTCAAGGATAGCTGTGTATCTTGGTAAACTTTTATTTTGTGCTTTTTAGATGCGTTTGAGGAAAAACATGCTTCATCAAAGTTGCCAAAGGATGAAGAGGAAGATGGCTTAAGGGATCTAGTCAGGCATAATATGTTTGAGAAGGGACAAAGCAAAAGAATTTGGGGTGAACTTTATAAAGTTCTTGACTCTTCAGATGTTGTTGTGCAGGTCAGTGTTACACAATGTGGTGACCCCATCAGAGTTACTCTTCACTATGTAATCAATAGAATTTCTGTGCATGTAGGTATTGTTTTAAATTAGTATCTGTATATATTGATTGCTTAAATTGTTATTTCTTCCACAGGTGTTGGATGCCAGGGATCCAATGGGCACGAGATGCTACCATCTGGAGAAACATCTGAAGGAGAATGCCAAGCACAAACACCTGGTATTCTTACTAAATAAGGTATCATTTTAAGTTGTGCTCTTAGTGCAAATGTTGATTGTTTACCTGTTGCAATGCATTACAACACAATGATGATTGGGCACATTTCATTTGTTGTTCAGTGTGATCTAATACCTGCTTGGGCAACAAAAGGGTGGTTGCGTACTCTATCGAGGGACTATCCCACCCTAGCATTCCATGCAAGCATCAACAAGTCATTTGGAAAAGTAAGTGAGTTTTTTTTTTATATTGTGTTATGATTGTTGTGCTCCTTTATAGTGTGCACTTATACTTTTGAACCACTTCCAGGGATCTCTTCTTTCAGTATTAAGGCAGTTTGCCCGTTTGAGGAGTGACAAGCAAGCCATATCTGTTGGATTTGTTGGATATCCCAACGTTGGGAAGTCCTCAGTTATCAACACATTACGCTCCAAGACTGTAATTGTCTTTTCTTTCTTGTCCTTTAGATGACAAAATTTTTAGGAAAAATTTCTGATGAATTTTTATATACCTGTAGGTTTGCAAGGTAGCTCCCATTCCTGGGGAGACTAAGGTGTGGCAATACATCACCATGACTAAAAGAATCTTCTTAATTGATTGCCCTGGGGTTGTGTACCAAAACAATGATACAGAGACTGATGTAGTTCTTAAGGGTGTGGTATGTATCTCTACTTGTGCCCTTTTTGTCTTCTCTTTTTGAAATTGCAGATATTCAAGCATTTTCTTATCATGTTCATCTGTTTTTATCTTTCCCATCTTGTTTTTTTTATGTTCTCATCTTTGTTCCTATTTCAAGGAAGTGTTGAACTTCCATTTCAACATGAAAGTAATTATATTCCTTTAATTGCAACCATCATTTCCATGTCTTCATGTATATTGTTATTTCATGATATTGCATTGTAGGAAGGGTATTGGTACAGAGTTGTGTCCTATTTTATGGAATGACAGTAATATTTGTTTTTCTTGACTAGCACTGGTTTAGCAATGCTAGTTTTGAGTTTTTTTTAGTAAATAACGTACTAATATTTGTCACCAGGTACGGGTGACAAATTTGGATGATGCTTCTGAGCACATTGGGGAAGTTCTAAGGCGTGTAAAGAAGGAGCATCTACAAAGAGCTTACAAAATACAAGACTGGTACCCCCCCCCCCCCCCCCCCACACACACACCCACACACACAACCGAAGGTTCTAGTTTACTTTTATTTTAGCTGTGTTCCTTTCTGAGCACTCATATTTTCTCTTCTGATAAAGCTTCTTAGCGGCAAGGTCCTGGAAAGGCAGTCACCGAAGCTAGATATTGTAGTATCTAGGTAACACTGATTAATATTCTAGGTAACACTGATTAATATTCTGAAAAACTAAATAGCGGTGCTAAAGCATCAAATAATAATCCCATGCTTATAAACTGAACATAACATAAACGGAGTAAAAACAAGATCATAAAAATCATATCTAATCACTACCGTGGGAGAAACGTTTAAAGATGATATATATCACAGCTGCAAACTATATTAGCTATAGTGCTAATAGCAGCCTATTAGCTGTGTTTGTGTTTTTTTGTGCACAGCGTTGCTTTTGAAGTCTTCCTAATGTTTAGAACTCTGGAGCTCTTGGCATATCTGGTTATTAAGTACTCTGGTCCATAGTGAACGTCACACATCATTGTTGACCTGATGGTGTTCCTTCACTATAATAACTAAAACCCACAGCCGGAGGAGATGACACATCTTCTATACTTACTGATTTTGCTCTCACCAGGGCTGATGATAATGATTTTCTCGTCCAGCTGAGCAAGATGAGTGGAAAGCTACTCAAGGTACAGCATAAACTTGTGATATCCGTTCCTACTACAATTTTGCCAAATATTTCTCTTGCCTGTTCAGAGATGAACATACTGTACTGCAATTTCGTAACACTTGTATGTCTATATAATAAGTAATATATTCGACTTCACTATATTCAGAGTTGAACATACAGCTACTGACTTTTATGATTAGAATATTGATGAACGCTGTTAACTCAAAACCTAGACTAGCCAGCCCCCAGCACATGGGTGGGCTGATCTATTGCTTCATTCTCAACCTCTGTTTTTGATTCTTAGGGTGGGGAACCTGATCTGACAACAGCAGCCAAGATGGTACTTCATGACTGGCAGAGGGGCAAGATACCCTTTTTTGTGCCTCCGCCGCAGCAGAATGAAGATGGTCCTTCTAAGATTACTGAACCTGTGGAGGGATCTGGTGAGGAAGTGGTCAGCAGTGACCGGGCTGCTGCTGCCATGAAAGCCATTGCGGGAATTATCTCTTCGCAGCAAACTATGAATGTCCCCTGCCAGAAGGAACTTGGCAGAAATGGCGAAGACAGTGAACTCCCGGAGCAATCAGACCTTTTGGTAAAAGACTGAAAGGCTAGCAATCCTGCATGAGAAGATCCCTGGTATTTTTGCCCGCAAACATCTTCATGAGTGCCAGCGAAGTTATTCACGGTTTGCCATGAAGGACACAGTTACGCAGGGGGGACAATCCTTTGATATGTATCGTTCATGTTATCTGTAGCTTTCTAATGGATTAGGTAGAGCGTTGTTGGCATCTACATCAAAACTTGTCTTTTGTTCACCTCAAGTTCTAGTTGGATTTCACACCCTGTTTTATACATAGATAAATACCATTTGGTTCAAAATGCAACTTCTGCAAGTATGCCTTTCTAATTTTTGTTTTCCACTTGATGTTGACACACGTGGAACTGCGTTACCCTTACCTTATGATACTATATCATATTACAAATTTGGCTGGAGAAATGTGAGGGAGAGATTGTACTATCTGATTACTATTCTTTGTATCAAAGACATTTTTCTCTTTGTTGCTATCTACTATCCCTATAAAAGCATGAAAGCGCAGATCCACAATTAAGCATACCAGCTCTCTAATCATCAATGTAATTGTCTAAAATCTCTCTTAACGAAATGGATCGCTAGCAAAACCATAATCCCCTCGCAAACGAAAACTGACCCCGCACGCCGCCGCTCCGCCCAACCGTCGCCCGCTCCGCTCGGCTGCACCTGAAAGGCTGAAACCATGATGCCATGCATCCTCCGCCATGGACTCGAGCCACCGCGGCCTCCGGCTCCGCCACCACCGCTGCCTTCAGGTACGTGGGAGCCACCACCAACGCCTCACCCCTCGACGCACTAGCCGCCGGCCTTGCACGCGCCTTTGCCGCCCCACGCACGAGACCTGCCCCCGACCAGACTCTCTGCTTGACGCATCGGCTACACTGTCGAGGACACGCAGGGCGGAGACGTGTGCACTATCTACCACCAATGACAATGGTAGTTACCACCTAGCTAGGTGCCCTCCACGTGTCCCCTTTCCTCTCCCTTAAACGTAGCATCAAGTCTACCGGGTCGAGAGATATGGTTAACGGGTGTTGTAATCCAATAGGCAGCGACTTCGTTTTTGTGATTAAAATAATCCGGCAAGCTAATGACGCGCTGGTCCAACAGCCTCCTCAATTCTGTGTGCAACAACTTGTCTATGAGATAAGGATGCAAACGAGATCCGATTATTCTTGTTAGGTGGAGGGCAATTTTTTAGTCAGATTAGTTTTCGTTAAAAAAAGGTAGCGTGCAAACGTTATATCTCTTGGATTTTCTACACAATATAGTAAACAATATATAATACTTTTAAAACCATTTGGAGTCTGTGTACTTGTAGTATGGAGTATTAACATATAACTATTGGAGTATGGAGTACGGCCTTTACGTGAAATACCTTAGCGTATAAAATAGTACCACAAAACCGTAGTATTGTGTATGTAGTATACCTCTTTTTAAGAAGTATACGGGTCTACATACTACTCTTTTTTTTTTTTGGGAAGTGTACATACTAGTCTCGTTAGTAGGCAAGTGTCCATGCTACTCTTAGTTGTAGTATGGAGTATATTACAAAACTTAGAATGAAGTATGTGTGTATTTTCTTTTGAAATGGTAGTACATAATTTTTTCACTTATAAAAAAAATCATATAACTTTTCTTTGAACCAAAATATTGATATTCATTCCAAAAAATAGTATATCCAGAAAGTGACACGCAATATATCAAGAAAAAATGTAGTATTGCTATAAAATGAATATGGTGCCATTTTTCGAAAGTATGGAGCATATATTACATGCTGAAAGGAGGAGTATATAGAATGGAGTAATTTTTTTAGAACATATGGAGTATATAGTGTGTTATATATTTTCAAAAAAGTATGGAGTATTTCCCTTTAGATGAAGTACAGAGTATATAGCATGAAAAACTAATGTATAATATAAATAATAATGTACTCCCTCCGATCCAAAATAAGTGTCATGGTTTCAGTTCAAATTTATACAAAAATCACGGCACTTATTTTGATTACATCATAAATGCCGTATATACGCCACCGAGCGGTCTCCGGCGAGGACGAAGTAAATTTAATGCATGCGTTACGTGCCAACTTGAAGTAGTATGTAGTATATAAAAAAGATAGTGGTATGAATTAGTATATACACAAAAGTAGTATGTAGTGTATAGACGTCCCTAAAAAAAATATGTAGCATATACACACAATTAGTATGTAAAAGAATTAGCATGGATCGTGTGTATCACAGTCATGGTTACAAGTAGTTCGTTGATAAATTCATGAACTCCGGTCTGTGATTGATGCTCAAATGTTGCCTAGATGGATGTGGATGAGAGACCCAAAAATACATTGTTCTTTGCTAGGAAATTAACAGTATATTTCTGTGAAGTACAAACAAATATCACGCATGCTACAACCGCCTTTATTAGATCTTGGAGTATCGTGTTCCTGAGCATGGGTCGGGTATGCGGACGTCATCATCGTCGACGGCGATCGACAACGTTGCATGGTTTGGCTGGTTGTCATCGGCGACGGCAGTCGGCAACGTCGCATGATTTGGCTCGTCGTCATCGTCGACGGCGGTGAGTGATGTCGCATGTTCAAGTACACCACTACGAATCACGGAAGCATGCACCTGATGTTCAAATTTCATGTATATAAGCCTATGGATGCACACAAACCTGCAGTCGGCTAACCACGTCGCCGCATGCATTGAGGACGGATGGTGCCGCCTGTCATGACGCCGGCAATCAGTTTTGGAAGCCCTTGGTCAAGATATATAGGGAAAATCCTTCCTACCACATAGTGGTAGTTACCTCTACCTCATCCACCATACATTATTCCAAGATGCGTGCAGCCTTAATGGTTTTTCTGTTGCGTTGGAATTAGCGGGTTTAAAATATGAACCCGACCCGCAATGGAGAACTACCGTTCCTATATTCTGGGGATATCTATTGTTCTTTTCTCGCTTGGCTAGTCGACTTTCTCTCTCTTGTTTCCTCGATCAGATCAGGAATTTCTCATGTGTCATATCCATAGATTGGATGCGATCTTGACCAAGGGCTTCCAAAACTGATTGCCGGCGTCGTGACAGGCGGCACCATCCGTCCTCAATGCATGCGGCGACGTGGTTAGCCGACTGCAGGTTTGTGTGCATCCATAGGCTTATATACATGAAATTTGAACATCAGGTGCATGCTTCCATGATTCGTCCCTTGATCTTTCAACTCTCATCTCTATTGCTTCATGTGGATCAACAGGCTATGAGCACCGCAGGGAGTAATGCGTTGAGGCGACGTGACATGCACAAGGTTGATCTATGTTCGCCGGTGACCTGTGGGTGACTGTACGCGTGATGGAGATGACAACTAGTGGTGTACTTGAACATGCGACATCACTCACCGCCGTCGACGATGACGACGAGCCAAATCATGCGACGTTGCCGACTGCCGTCGCCGACGACAACCAGCCAAACCATGCAACGTTGTCGATCGCCGTCGACGATGATGACGTCCGCATACCCGACCCATGCTCAGGAACACGATACTCCAAGATCTAATAAAGGCGGTTGTAGCATGCGTGATATTCGTTTGTACTTCACAGAAATATACTGTTAATTTCCTAGTAAAGAACAATGTATTTTTGGGTCTCTCATCCACATCCATCTAGGCAACATTTGAGCATCAATCACAGACCGGAGTTCATGAATTTATCAACGAACTACTTGTAACCATGACTGTGATACACACGATCCATGCTAATTCTTTTACATACTAATTGTGTGTATATACTACATAATTTTTTTAGGGACGTCTATACACTACATACTACTTTTGTGTATATACTAATTCATACCACTATCCTTTTTTATATACTACATACTACTTCAAGTTGGCACGTAACGCATGCATTAAATTTACTTCGTCCTCGCCGGAGACCGCTCGGTGGCGTATATACGGCATTTATGATGTAATCAAAATAAGTGCCGTGATTTTTGTACAAATTTGAACTGAAACCACGACACTTATTTTGGATCGGAGGGAGTACATTATTATTTATATTATACATTAGTTTTTCATGCTATATACTCTATACTTCATCTAAAGGGAAATACTCCATACTTTTTTGAAAATATATAACACACTATATACTCCATATGTTCTAAAAAATTTACTCCATTCTATATACTCCTCCTTTCAGCATGTAATATATGCTCCATACTTTCGAAAAATGGCACCATATTCGTTTTATAGCAATACTACATTTTTTCTTGATATATTGCGTGTCACTTTCTGGATATACTATTTTTTGGAATGAATATACTACTCAATATTTTGGTTCAAAGAAAAGTTATATGATTTTTTTCATAAGTGAAAAAATTATGTACTACCATTTCAAAAGAAAATACACACATACTCCATTCTAAGTTTTGTAATATACTCCATACTACAACTAAGAGTAGCATGGACACCTGCCTACTAACGAGACTAGTATGTACACTTCCCCCCAAAAAAAAGAGTAGTATGTAGACCCGTATACTTCTTAAAAAGAGGTATACTACATACACAATACTATGTTTTTGTGGTACTATTTTATACGCTAAGGTATTTCACGTAAAGGCCATACTCCATACTCCAATAGTTATATGTTAATACCAATGAAAAAAAAGCGCGCTACAGCAAAATAGCGGCGACCTCAAAATATGCTATTAGCGTGCTATATCGCGCTACAGCGTGCTATTAGCGAGACGTTGTACGCTGATATATTTAGCGAGACAATTCTCCATATGCTATAGCGCGCTATTTTTTCCGGTGGTTAATACTCCATACTACAAGTATACAGACTCCAATTGGTTTTAAAAGTATTATACATTGTTTACTATATTGTGTAGAAAATCCAAGAGATATAACCTTTGCACGCTACCTTTTTTTAACGAAAACTAATCTGACTAAAAATTGCCCTCCACCTAACAAGAATAATCGGATCTCGTTTGCATCCTTATCTCATAGACAAGTTGTTGCACACAGAATTGAGGAGGTTGTTGGACCAGCGCGTCATTAGCTTGCCGGATTATTTTAATCACAAAAACGAAGTCGCTGCCTATTGGATTACAACACCCGTTAACCATATCTCTCGACCCGGTAGACTTGATGCTACGTTTAAGGGAGAGGAAAGGGGACACGTGGAGGGCACCTAGCTAATTGGTGGTAGATAAATTGTCATATATATATATATATATATATATATATATAATATATATATATATATATATATAATGCATAACGTGTACAGTACGTAGTATCATCAAATATGTTTGAAATGAAAAATAATTAATTAAAAAATAATTAAACCATAATTCATAAAACAAAAAATTGAATGGAAAACCAATAACTTTTTAGTCCCATTTGGTGTTACCAATCGGGACTAAAGTCCCCCCAGCCCACGGCGCGGCCTCGTGCCACGTGGCTGGCCTTTAGTGCCGGTTCGTGCTGAACCGGGACTAACGGAGGGGGGGGGGTGTTTAGTCGCAACACTTTAGTGCCGGTTCTGAAACCGGCACTAAATGCCCTTACGGACCGGGATTATAGCCCGATTTTGCACTAGTGTCTCTTTATGCGGACGACGCGGCTGTGTTCATGGCTCCGATCAAGAAAAAGATGTTGATAATCTTGCGACGCTTTGGGGAGGTCACGGACCTTTGCACCAACTTTTTTTTTTGATAGAAAGACTGTAAGGGAACCCCCTACAGTATAATTGGTGCAACAAACCCAAATTGCAAGTACTATGCCTAGAACCTGGGTGGGTGGGAAGGCATCAGCCCCTTCCCACCACTAGCCTATGCCTTAGTCTGCACTCTACACCAACTTCCACAAGAGTTCAATGGTTCCCACTCGTTGCAATCATCTTGACTTTGATCATATAACCCAAAGTTTCCCAACAACTAGGGCTTCCTTCCCTTTGCGGTACTTGGGACTTCATCTCTTAGTTTGGCAATTGAAGTTGTTGGATCTACATTTTTTTATGGACAAGGTTGCAAGCAAGTTGACAACTTATGAGGGCCAAACATCAACACCATTCGACACATGGCTCTTATCAAGTTCGTGATCACTTCCCAAGTGGTCTATTTCATCACATCGTTGGTCATCCCGCCAAGCACCCTTCTTAATGTAAACAAACTTGAGAGAGCTTTCCTATGGTCCGGCTCGGACAAGATGATAGGAGAAAAAATGCAAGCTGAATTGAGAGATTGTTTGTCGGCCACTTGACTATGGGGGCTTGGGGTTCTCAACACTAACAAGTTTGCGCGCGCTCTTTGTTTGCGGTGGCCTTGGTATGAATGGAAGGAGCCTACCAAGATGTGGGTGGGGGATAGGAAACCCGTGTGATGAGGAGGACCTCAATTTTTTCTATGCATCCACTACCATCACTATTGATAATGGCGCGGAGACCCCTTTTTGGGATTCACCTTGGCTCCTTGGGTGCAAGCCTAAAGACATTGCCATGCTCATCCACAAAGCTTCCTCACGAAAAGAATTGGAAGGTGCGGGAGGCCTCAAGCACAATGTGTGGATTCTCAAGATCAAACCCTCCACCACCGTTTCCATTGAGCATAACATACAATTTTTCACCCTTTGGATGCTCTTGCATGAGGTGCATCTTGACAAGCTCGCTAAGGATGACATTATGTGGAAACATACGGTTAGTGGGCACTACACGGTGGCCTCCCCCTACGAGGCGCAATTCCTAGGGATGGTGCACTCATCCATGGACCAAATGGTTTGGAAGGCTTGGGCTCCCTCCAAAAGTCAAGTTCTTTGCTTGGTTGGTACTTCAAGATAAAATTTGGACCGCCCATAGATTAGCCAAGCCCGGGTGGCAAAATTGCGGTATTTACCTACTTTGCGTGTCGCTACACTCTGAGGCCTTGGTTCTTGGTCATCGAAAAATTCACATCTTTGGGTTGGTCACTTCCACTTGGCCCTTCATGGACTGGTCGAGGCTTGGTGGGCAAGTACCTGTGCCGACGGCATGCCAAACCGACAAGCAAGGTGTTTCCAGTCTGCTGTCTCAAATCGGGTGTGAAGTGTCCTTTTAAGTTTTGGCTGGTAGAGCAGAGGAATGAAAATACTCTTTTGTTTCATGCATGGTACTCTAAGTCCCAACTGCGCTAGCTTAGTGGTTCGATTCAACAACAGAACGAACAATCCTCCCTCACCATGCTTATCTTGTGGACAATTTGGAATGAACGAAACACAAGAGTTTTCAGGCTTAAAAGCACTCCACCGACAATCTTGCTTACCATTATCTCGAACGAACCCAACCTTTGGGTCATCGTCGGAGTAAAAAATTGGGGTGAATAATTTTGCGAGAGTAATAACGTGTTCTTTGTACTTGTAACAAACCCTATTCTCTATTATTTACCTCAGTTAAAAATCAGTTTTTTAGATAAAGAAAAAAATCAGCTGCTCCCCCGTTCTTAAATATAAGCCCATTTTTGAGATTTCAACATCTAGAAACAAGAAACCAAGGGGAAACCGAGCGCTGTGAGAGCTCAGTGTCTGCTGGCCGTCAGATTGTTTCTCTGATGCGATCTGGGCCATCCGATCTCGCGCCTGGATGACCTCGGCCATCGGATATTTACGTGATTGACGTGAGCCGTCCGATATTTCTCGCTATGAGCAGTGCCACTCTCGCCCGTGCCACCGCCTGTAGTTCCCGTGACCCTCCAAGGGCATTTTTGTCATTTCACACACACTTATATAAAACAGGAGCACGCCCGTGGAGAGAACCCTAGACCCGCGCCCGCACTCGCTCCTCCTCCACCCCTCCCGTGACCACACGCCGCCGCCATCTCCTTCATCCATCGGCCGCCGCCTTCGCCTACTCCTCCTCCACTCCCACTCCCGGCAGCGCGCAACACCCCGAGGACCTCCCCTTGACCCGCCTCTTCCTCCCATCCAGCAAGATTTGTGGTGCAAGGCCTCTCACGCTCGCTCGCGACCCTCAATTGTGGCTAGGGGTTTGGGTTGGGCATCGCCTTCGTCGCCGGTGGACTCCGGTGGCTCCTCTCCGTCTCCTCCCTCGCCCCCATGAGCGGCTCCACTTCCCGCTGGCCATGGCGCGTGCTTGGCCTCCCGGCGCCAAGAACCGTCCCAGGCCTTGCATCTCTGGCTCTAGCGAGGCGTTCCTGGGCGACCAGGTACACTTCTCTCTCCCTCCCGTCCCTCTCCCAATGCTAGCCACCACACGAGCTCACCTTAGCCTCCTCTTCATCCACTCCTCCATGATGCTCGATAGAGGGAGCACGGGCGACTTCAAAGGGAGGAGCACCAGGCCAACCCCCATCGGTTGGCGCCACCGGATGGCGGCGGCCACCTTCTTCTCCCGGCCGCACCACGCCACAGGTGGAGGTGTTCCTCTTGCTCTTCCTCGTGGTGGCATGGCAGCACCGCTGTCAACATCGAGCATGGGTAGGAGAAAGATGCAGCCGTCCACAGGTTCGTCTCTCTCTGTAGCTACAGATTTGCTATTCGCTGGTCAACCTCGCTGGAAGTGCTACACGAGTGCTATAAACGTTCAGTAGTATGTGTATTAGTAGATTTGCTATTGGCTTGATCGAACTTTGGTTGTATAATAAGCCTCGTGTTAATGTGTACAAGTGTCAGCCACTGTTGTTTCTTTTCGTTCAGAATGAAAACATACTAAAGCATCCAGTTTATTCCTACTGAATTACTTTTGACCTGTGATAGAAAAACATTTGTGTTATTGACCTTTTAGATATTACACTGAAAGTGGCTTCCCATGCCCACACCTGAGGAACCCATCTGGCCACTTCCTGAGGACAATCAATAAAGATTTTGACGAGGTAGTACCTGTTTTTCCTTGTCATTTCGTTGTATGATACTCTGAACAAGAAGTGCAGCATCTTTACTTTGGCTATGTGATCCCATATGCATGCAGGAAATTGTAGAGAGTTCCAAAGCTAGGAGAAAAACGGCAGCTGAAGCAATAGAGATTCTGACAAATGCTTACCAGTCCCCCGCTTATTCAGAGAAAACAATGGACCTGATAGCTGAGATGAAAGGGATAGTAAGTTGCTTACAAGCCCCATTTATTTTTTTCTCGAGAGTAAAGATTGTATTGTTTTGGCTGTACCAAAATGTTTGGTTACAAAGAAGGGACTACCCAAATGCGGACAAATCTGTATATACCATCTGCAAAATAATTACTGGGGCAAATTCAGTGAGTGAAGTACTCCCTCTAGCTCACGAAAAAGTGGTGTCTTTTACACGGCATTCAAAATGTAACTTTGGCAACTTGTTTTTGTTGTGGTATAATATGTACATATAATACCCAGTAAAATTATAACATGTTGGAAATATTTTCTGAGAAACGCATATCATTTTGGATCTGAATATTCAAAACATATTAGCCGTCAAAGTTTTCAAAGTTCAGCTCCTAAAGAATCTCCATTATGAACTGGAGGGAACAACATGCTAATTCAGCGTCTGTACAACATGTCATTTTTCATTTGAATGAACCGGCAACAAACTTCTCGCTGTGGAGTATACGGTGCTGGCCTAGCGATGTTTACACATCCAAAATCAAATTATTGTTCTAGTATTATTGAGCTATTGATGCGGAGCATCCCTCGACCATCACCATGGATGTCACACCACCACCGCAAGCACGGAGAGGATCTAGGACAAGAGCACACGCACGTGCCATCGAAACCGAGGTTAACTCTTTCCACTTCGAGTTTCATTCGGATTCACTCGTGAATTGGGTTCTACCTCAATCGGAAGCGTTATGCACTCTTAGGTATCAAGAAGAAGACCGTGAAGAGGCAAGGACGGAGGTACAAGCGACAATGGAGAAGGAAAGGAAGGGAAGGATCGTGAAGATCGAGAGGAGTCGGAGCTCCTTGGACACCCCGGGTGCCCGGACTCTTTGGCACCGGGTGCCCGGCCGCTGCCTGGGCATCGCCCCCAGCCGGCCCCGGGTGCCCGGCCGGTGGAGTCCCGGGTGCCCGGCCGCTCCCAGCCGCCGGCCCAGCCGCACCGGGTGCCCGGCTCCGCAGCCCCGGGTGCCCGGGCCACCTCCAGCCGCCGGCCCAGCCCACTCCGGGTGCCCGGGCCACCTCCCGCACCGGCCCAGCACACCCCCGGGTGCCCGGGCTTTAGGGCCCCGGGTGCCCGGCCGAAGCCGCCCAGCCCCTGCACCGACCCCGGGTGCCCGGGCCCGAGTCCCCCGGGTGCCCGACCCCTCCTCCTCCGGGTCCCTGACCGGTGCGGGTGCCCGATCCCTTTACCCTGGGTGCCCGCACCACACCGAGAGCCTGCGTGCCTCCTTGGGGCTTTGCCCTTGTATCCCCCCTCCTCTCTTATTTCGTCCGTAAACTATATAAGGGCATCACCTAACTCATTTAGAGGATAGCTAAGAATAGATCTTGATATTGGAGCTTAGCTCATGTACCTCCCCTTGTGGGATTCCTCTTGAGAGAGAAGACTCCATAGGAGTACAAGGCCTCCTTTGGAGAAGATCCTAAGGGATTCATCAAGCCCTCATCTCCTTCATAGGATTTGGGATGAACTCTATCATGTATCTTATTTCCTTTTGTTGTTCATGTACCTTGTGGATCTTGTGTGTTTGATTGTCTAGTGGATGTGTGATTGGACTTGTTCTTGAGTGTTCCTCTTATTTTCCCCTAGTGTTCATCTTGTTCTTGGGATTCCCCCTCCAATTCGTGAAAGATCTCCACTTAGGGTTCCACCCTACAACATCTTGGTATCATGACCCACGTTTATCACGAATTTGGAGTCCCCCCCACCGTTTTCTAGCCCAATTTTGTTGTGTTCTTCCCCAATTTCGAAAATTTCCCACCAAAAATAGCCCCAATTTTTTTTGTGATTTGTTGGTTTGATGAGGTTTTGTTGGATTTGATCCACGGATTTGCTTGGTTTCAAGTGGATCTAGCATTCCCCCATCCATCTCCACCTTTCCCTCCACGAAATCCACCAATTTCTTCCACTTTCCCATGAATTTCCGCCCAAATCCGACACCCCCGGGCACCCGGACCTCAAACCCCGGGCACCCGGACCCCCGTGCACCCCCCGCTGACCACCCCGGGTGCCCACACCCCAAACCCCGGGCACCCGCACCCCCGGGCTGTTTGCCTCGGACCACCCCGGGTGCCCGCACCTTCCACCCCCGGGCACCCGCACCCCCCAGAATCAGCCGCATGCACTTTACGTTTTCATTCATAACTTTCACTCCCGAACTCTGATTTGGGTGTTCTTTGGCTCGTTGAAAAGCTAGCGACGTGACCGAGCTTCTCATCTTGGTTTTACGACCATTGGAATCCATCAAACATTTGGCATTTTGGCATCTTTGCATAGGCTATCCACCATATCATCCACAAATCCACCATAGCTTTCTGCAACCTAACCCATTTCGTTCCATATAGCATTTGTGGTTACTTGAGTGGTGACTTGAGTCTCCTAAGGTGTTTCGGCTACTTAGGGATGGTTGCTTCGTCATCAACCACCACCGCCACTTCCGCATTGCTAACTCCGGAACCACCAACGCATTCCGCTACCACCATTTGACATTTGCCTTTGGAGATTTTGAGTTTGCGGTTTTTACCATTTCCTAAGGTGTTTCGGCTACTTAGGGACGGGTCTACATCATCTTGGTATCTACATCAAGAACACCGCCACTCATCATTGCCACGAGGTCGTCTTCGACATCGACCACTTCACCATTTTGACACCCTAACCGTAAGAAGAACGGTAACCTCTATATCATCTTGGTATCGTGGTATCCCATCATTGTACATTCTTGCCATTACATTGTTAACCCCTTAGCCCATTTTTGTGTCACTTGCCTATCGAGACTAGCCTTTGAGTATTGCCGGCAACGTTACTTGTGCACATTAGTGATCCCTACCTCCCATTGCATACATACCATATCATATTGGTATCATCTTGGTATCATCATATCATCACTTGTGTCACAAGATTGTTCCCGCATATACAAAATTGCTATCTTGGTTGGTGCATTTCGCATAAGTGGCCATATCAAAAAAGAAAAGAAAAAGAAGAATAAGCTTTTAAGCAAAAAGGAAAGGAGAGCAAAGAGCTTGTAAGCAAGAGCCATAGCATCGCCACATTGCATACCATAGTACCATATTGATCATCTTGGATCATCGTGTGCCAAACACCGGGAACATCATACACATAGCATACTTGGGATAGAAAGCTCTTACATTTTGCATCTTATAGGTTGTGCACAAGTGTCGTATCCGCCTATTGAGCAATCATGCTAGAGTCTCTCTTGAGTTGTGCAACACGAGCGTTTTCCGTGGATTCCACATTTTGTGCTCATTCCTTGGTTGCACGACCCAATTTATCTATCCGTGTGTGTGTTTCCGTGTGCCACATATTGCTATTGGTATACTTGTTTCACTTGCGAATTTGTGAATCTTTTCCAACATTATTGACTCTTGCTAACATTTTGCATCAAATTTTTGTGCCACTATCCTCACCAAGCTACTCCATAAGCTTTACTTGATAGGTGTGAGTGAACAAGTCCGGTGCCAATTCCACTATTCTTTCATCTCACATTGAGTGAAACGGGATACATCCTCAACTTTGGGAAAGGTAACTTGGTATTGTTTATCTCATTTCCTACTCACCTCTACTCGAGTCTTGTGATGGATAGGCAAGGCATTTCACCTTCGGTCTACAACAACAACGACGAGTTCGATGCCACGAGCAACTCCAAAGACGCCAAGATGCAAGCTCAAATGGAGGAGATCAAAGCCCTCATCAAGTCCTACAAGCGGTCTTCCTCATCTTCGCGAAGACGCTCAAGAGCACATGCTTCCGAGCTACCATCTCCGGCAAGATCACATCGGCATCGACACCATCACCACCAAGAACGTGAAGGTCAAGAGCTCTACACCAACAACCGCTCTATGGCTTCACCATCTCACTTGGCATCTTCGCCAAGCAACTACAAGGCATCTTCGCCTACGGACATACGACATCTTCGCCAACAAGCACCTCAAGACTACGCTCAAGAGAAGCTCCCCAAGCTCAAGTCCGCGACTTCCATGAGCTACGATGACCTCGACATTGACCACGCGATTCCTTTCTATGGGACTCAAGAACCCGAGGAGTATCTCGAGGGGGAACGCTTAATGGACGACTACCTCAAGCTACATCAAGTTCCTCCCGAAGATCAAGTGAAGTGCGCCACAAGGAACTTCCATGACTACGCGTCTACATGGTGGCTTCACACACCTTCGGAGGGCTACGACATGAGTTGGCCCAAGACGAAGAGAGCTTTGCGGCGAGAGTTCGTGCCTCCAACCTACACGGAACATCTTCTACGCCAATTGGAGAACACCATCCAAGGATCCAAGTCCATCGACAAGTACTTCAAGGAGATGGAGATTGCCTTGCGACGAGCCGGCGTGGACGACCCCATTTCGATGAAGTTCCACTTCATGATGGGATTGAACAACGACATTTCCAAGACTATCCTCCTCGAGAACTACAAGTCCCTCGACGACAACTACATTGGTGCTCTCAAGGCGGAACAAGAACTCATGAAGGCCAAGGTTTCTCCACCCCAAGCTCACTTCACGACGACCAAGCTCCACAAGATGATCGAGCATGGGATTTTCCCTTCGGTCTTGGAGGAGAGCGACGATGTGCCATCTTCGGCCTTCATCCACGGCGACGACGACGAGATGGTTGAGCATGGGATTTTCCCTTCGACCACGGCGACGTATGATGACTTGAGTGACTTTTTCCACCATATGGAGAGTGAGAGTGACTTCACCACTAGCCCCATATATGATGAGTTGCCACAATTCCCATGTGAGGAGAGCCACAACCCCCGCCACTTGAGTGAGATGAGTGACTCCACCATATGGGACATTGAGTGCACCTACCTTGAGGGAGTGAGTGAGCCACCACCACATAGAGAGAGTGAGGAAGTTTATAGGGCACGTGCGGCCATTTGCATTTCTAACAACTTGACCTCTACCTCTATTGTGTCTTCTCATTTGGTGCTAGGTCCCATATATGATGACGCCCCGATTCGCGATGATTTCATCCTTCCTTTGGACAAGACGATGGCCATGGTGGAATATGATGCACCCCCCACATGGTTCCATCAAGATGAAGATGATGACCACCATTTGGTCTTTGCCACCTCACCTACACCACTTGAGTGGAATGAACAAGGTAACATAGGTGAAGGTGATGCTCTAGTCCCACTAGTGGACACTCTTGACATTGATTGCTTGCATGATGTTGATCCACCTATTGCCATGCTTCATGCTAGTTCGACTTCCCCATGCGATGATTTACCCATTTATGATGAGTTTGATGATTGCCATGTGGAGTCTATTAGTTGTGATGCCATGTTACATAGGATTTCTTGTGATAATTCTCTTGGTCACATCATGTTTGACAATCCGCTTGACTTGTCATATGCTATGCATGAGATCAACCATATGTCATATTTGCAATCTCATCGTAGTGACTATGCATATGCCATTAAAATTAACACAGTTTGCACATATGGCATAGATGACAAGCCCATGGTTATTGGCATTTGCTTTTCTTGTGATGATATTGATATGCTCCCTTTGCATCATGTATCTCATATGTCATGCCATGACCACCTAGCTTCGGATATGCATTGTTTTGGGTGTTGTCCATTTTCTCCATATGATGTTTCCAATATTGCTCATGAGAAGACCCCCATAGTTTCCTCATCCATGTTAGGAGATTTTGATCCATCCCATCCATTGCATGATCCCAATAATTATGTGCACAATATGCTCCCCATGAATCATAATGATATTGTTGTGCCATATACTTGCATTCTCAATTTGTGTCCTCATCGTGTTATTCATAACAACTATTCTTTCATGATGGATGACATGTTCATATACCATGTTTCCAATTTCTTTGAGCGATGCTTATCTTGTGCTACCTCACACATGCACATACACATCATGATGGATGATGTGTACATTTACCACGAACACAATTTCTTTGGTTTGTGTCTCTTTTGTGTAGGTACCCATGAATACTTGTCAACCTCACAATCCCATGAGTTGACAAAACGAGCTCTAGAGAGCACCGATGACTTGGGATCACATGGATTGCCTTTCCCACCGCTCTCTTTGCGTAAAGACTTCGCGCATTTCTTCTACATGGCTCTCACATGGTTATGGGTTATCGTCCATTACATATTATATGCCCATCTTGCCATGTTCACTTTGCATGATATACTCATTCCTATGCCTTTGCCATGCATTTGTGACCCATGCTTTGCATTACACATGATGATTGATTCTACTAATTGTATATGTATTTGCAAGCTTGGTGGAGATATTGCTTGTTATTGCCATGTTCCATTTATGCCACATTCCTACGATGATACTATGATCTTGCATTGTGCTCATTCTCGCGATATGTCATGTGCATTACCTATATCTCTTATTTGCTCGCATGACATGATTGCCATGACTTCCTCTAGTGTGTTGCATCTTCGCTCCACTAGTTTGCACGACTTGATTTCTATGATTTCTCATGTTGCATCAAATTTTCGGATTACTTGCTCCTATCACATGTTTGGTTGCAACAATGTCATTACTTCACATATGCATATGCCTACTATTGGCTCTCATGACTTGATTGCCTCGCACGTGTTGCAAAATTGCTATATCATTTGTGTTGAGTGCCTCACTTTCTTCACCACACCATATGCACATTATGCTTGGATTGTCTTGCACTTGCCCCATGTGTTTAGACATTTCATTTCTTTTGGTGTTGTGAATGACTCTTATGCCTACCATAAACCATTTTTCGAGCGCTTTATGCATGTTTGCTATGATCTTGAGGTCGATGCTTGCTATCTTGTCAAACATATTTGCATCGCTACCTCACATTTGCATGCTTGTATCCATGATGTCCTTGATTGTGCTCATCTTAGATGCTTAAATTCCATGCCACACTTCTTTGTCAAACCATATGCTATGCTTGATGACAACACTTGTTGGGTGAATCACCTCTTGAATGCTTGGTTTTGCTTTAATGCCAATCACATTTGTTTTTCCAAGTGCTTGTTATCTTTGCTCCTTTTGAAGGAACTACAAGACGGTGCGACATTGGAGAGTGCCCATTTCGAGCTTCCACATGACAAGTGCTTGGTGGTTGTCCACTTATACACGACGACGCCATCTTGTTACCATGGTGATGAAGATCACGATCCGTGGACGGATCTCTCCCAGGGGGGGGGGATGATGCGGAGCATCCCTCGACATCACCATGGACGTCACACCACCACCGCAAGCACGGAGAGGATCTAGGACAAGAGCACACGCACTTGCCATCGAAACCGAGGTTAACTCTTTCCACTTCGAGTTTCATTCGGATTCACTCGTGAATTGGGTTCTACCTCAATCGGAAGCGTTATGCACTCTTAGGTATCAAGACGAAGACCGTGAAGAGGCAAGGACGGAGGTACAAGCGACAACGGAGAAGGAAAGGAAGGGAAGGATCGTGAAGATCGAGAGGAGTCGGAGCTCCCTGGACACCCCGGGTGCCTGGACTCTTTGGCATCGGGTGCCCGGCCGCTGCTTGGGCATCGCCCCCAGCCGGCCCCGGGTGCCCGGCCGCTCCCAGCCACCGGCCCAGCCGCACCGGGTGCCCGGCTCCGCAGCCCCGGGTGGCCGGGCCACCTCCAGCTGCCGGCTCAGCCCACTCCGGGTGCCCGGCCCCGCTGCCCCGGGTGCCCGGGCCACCTCCCGCGCGGGCCCAGCACACCCCCGGGTGCCCGGGCTTTAGGGCCTCGGGTGCTCGGCCGAAGCCGCCCAGCCCCTGCACCGACCCCGGGTGCCTGGGCCTGAGTCCCCCGGGTGCCCGGCCCCTCCTCCTTCGGGTCCCTGACCGGTGCGGGTGCCCGGTCCCTTTACCCCGGGTGCCCGCACCACACCGAGAGCCTGCGTGCCTCCTTGGGGCTTCGCCCTTGTATCCCCCTCCTCTCTTATTTCATCCCTAAACTATATAAGGGCATCACCTAACTCATTTAGAGGATAGCTAAGAATAGATCTTGATATTGGAGCTTAGCTCATGTACCTCCCCTTGTGGGATTCCTATTGAGAGAGAAGACTCCATTGGAGTACAAGGCCTACTTTGGAGAAGATCCTAAGGGATTCGTCAAGCCCTCATCTCCTTCATAGGATTTGGGATGAACTCTATCATGTATCTTATTTCCTTTTGTTGTACATGTACCTTGTGGATCTTGTGTGTTTGATTGTCTAGTGGATGTGTGATTGGACTTGTTCTTGAGTGTTCCTCTTGTTTTCCCCTAGTGTTCATCTTGTTCTTGGGATTCCCCCTCCAATTCGTGAAAGATCTCCACTTAGGGTTCCACCCTACAACAACTATGTTCCAGGGTGGAGCTCCATTTAGGAAGAGGGAACAAGCGAGCTTCTCAACAAAGCTCTTTGTACTCACCAGAAGGTCATTTGTGAATATGCACAGGGACATAGGATACTACTGGATGCGCTTGGGTGTTACCAAGTTGGCCACAGTTACAGTTCCATCCAGGTGAATTCTAGAAGACATGATTCATTAGGCAACATAAATAATTTATATGTCAACAAAATTGATCTGTTCCCCTGATTTTTCAGTCTAGATGTGAAGTAATAATGTATACAACGGCACTTCTTACCTTCATGGCCATTGGAGGATTCCCTTCTTTTGTAGAGGACGTAAAGGTTGCTTTCTCCCTGCCATCAGACTAACATTTTCACAAGAGCACTTATATGTCCATGCTTTCATTGTATATTGAAAGTCTGAAATAAATAAAAGTCTGTCTGCACACTTCGTTTCTAGGTATTCAGAAGGGAGAGGCCGAGTGGCCATTACGGCGTGGCGGAGCTTGTGATCTCAAACACATTGTCAGCCACTCCATACCTGGCCGTCATCGCTGTGATCCCTGGCGCAATGCTGTACTACCTTACCGGGCTAATGAAAGGACCTGACCGCTTCACCTACTTTGTCGTCAACCAGTGCATGTGCACACTTCTGGTGGAGAGCATGATGATGATCATCGCCGTCGTCGTCCAAGACTTCCTGATGGGGATCATCACCGAGGACGGGGTGCAAGGGGTGATGATGCTCAATGGATTTTGTTTTCGTTGTTGATCCTGATTTAGATAACACCAAAGGAACAAATCAAGTGAACTGCAACCAAAACTACCCAGCAAGGTGTGGCTTTTTGCACTGCAAGTTTTATATTGTTATTGTATTCATGTTTATGGTCAAGTTTGTAGAAAACCTTTCTTGATTCTTGCTTTACCATGGAGGTTGTCTACAAGGATTCAGAAGACGACGATTTGCTTCAACTGCATTTGGAAGCAGCTGCTGGGAGCATGGAAACCATTGTAAGAACATAAAGTTGAAGCATAGAAAGATGGAAGGAGGTATGACTCTTCTCATTTCAATTCCACTTTTGTTATTAGCTGCTGTCTTACCGTCAATTACAATTACAGGCGGTGGGGCTGGTCACCTTGTATCTGCGAGATGCCTTCGCACCGACGTGACGCTGGTAAGGTGGGTCTTGCCTATCGATTCTTGCCGCTGGATGTGCTCCTTCGTGAAAAGAAGTATAAAATGCTACTTTTTGCCATCTTAAAATGGCGCAAACTAATTCTACCAGTTTAAGCCATTTAAAATATCATTGAAGTTGTCCAGTGTTTTTTTATTTAGCTCCATTGTGGTAAAATATCTAGCATATGCGTGTGATAAATGTGTAGTTGATGGTGTATCTCTTGGATGGTTTCTACCACTAAAACTTTGTGATTTCTTCCCCTTCGTAGTTGATTTAGTTCAATCAAAAACAGTCAGTCACTTAACTGTCGATTTGACCCTAGCGAGTTTGAATTCCGCCTTTCCAGGACAAGAACTGTAGTTATTTACTGTCCTGTAATATTGTATGTCATCAAATTTATTCATTTAAATTTTGAATAGGGGAACTATAAGAATGCAGATTAAAAAGAGTTTTTCATCTTTTGCCAGCAGGTGCATGTTATGATTATTGCAGTGGAGTGCCGAGTGCTGAAATATGCATTCGACGTCCATTTTAGATTTTGTTTCAGTTTACTGGAATTTTTTCTTTCGTGAACTAAAATATAGGAGCATGCACCAGAAGCTTGGTATGGTTCAAAATATTGTGATAAACTTCGATCCATAGATACATACAGATAGAATAACTGGTTGCAGTTTGTCATCACTGTTTTGAATCTAGCTCTTCTACTTCTATTTTTTGTAATGAATATTCAATTTCTACAGTTTATGGTATGCACCCTTTTCGTAAAGGAACACCTATTTATTTTCGTTTGTCTAAAAACCATAGGTAACTAGCAAAATATTTAGATCCCATATCTATTTGTGTATATGCATGATTAGTTATTCACGTGTATACTTCTTTAACCTTATTGGCTTTTAAAGAGGTTATTAATGTTGGTAAGCCCACCGCTTCTGCGGGCAACGCGTGGCGCTTTCCTATCTATATAGGATATGTATTTACTGGAATAACGAAGTCACTAGCTATATATTGTATGATCTAGATATGTATTTCTCGATGTGCTAAAGATGTTGATTGCGTTCTAAGGTGCTGACTAGGCGAACAAAAGGGTTTGAAAGGCCCCATAGTGGTCAAACAAAGGTGTATTCAGGTCCAAAGCTTCCAGAGCTATGATATAAATGTGGTTGGTAAATGGTAATGGAATACTTACAAGTCAAATATCACTTACTGCGTGAAGTACATAAATTTGTAGGCATATACA
Source organism: Triticum aestivum (assembly GCF_018294505.1). Taxonomy (NCBI): domain Eukaryota; kingdom Viridiplantae; phylum Streptophyta; class Magnoliopsida; order Poales; family Poaceae; genus Triticum; species Triticum aestivum. Next base: position 154,159,548 of record NC_057811.1, read on the forward strand.
AGTGGAAAGAATATATGTTACAATTACTACTATGTACTGCTCAGGGTGTGTAGTTCTGGTCAGATCTACACCATACAACTTCTCATGGAAAACACATCGACTATCGAAAAAATTGAATTGAGCATTTTTCATATTATGTGAAGTTAGGTCCATCCATTATTATTTTCTTGTGGTTCGTTTATTGCTCTGTATTGCCAGCATACTCTAAAATGTTTGATACATGCTTTGCAGATTTTGTTTGCGGAGAGGTTTAATCGTTTCAACCGATTCAAATGCAAAAGGGAGGTACACTCCCTCCTGATGTTGATGTTAAATTAACTCTTGAATGTTGGACTATAAAATAATGGGATCAAAATTAGGAGATCTGTAAAAAGTAGTTTCGCTCAAAGATGGTATCAAAGTTAGAACCATATATATTGGTTCCATGACATGCTCAAAGGGATGTATGAACCGAACCATTAATATTACAAGTGATTACTCCTCCTTGTGTCTTTCTTTGATACTTTCTTCTGTCTGCTGCCCTTATACCTTTGCATTCATTGGATCTATTGAATAGTGTACTACCAGGTTGGCTAGAGGTGGGTTGCAGCGAGCTGCACTTCCTATCGGTGATGTAAAGTCACTTAATGAATAATGCACATGAATTTGTGTGCACATATAAGCTCTGATGTATTGTCAGTATCGCTCTTATTCCTGTGACTCAACATCTAGGAGTATTAATAGATGAATGGTTATTTGTGGCCTTTTGGTACGATGAACTGAACCTTGAATCCTCGATCCTTTTGGTGTATCACATGTTGCATTGCCTATGGTAAAACACAACTGGTATGTAATAGAATTCGATGCTCTGAACCTTTTCATCTTTGTGAACCTTACTGGGCTTGATATGGTTGGGGACAAATGGGGTACGGTAAGCCACAGTCTATCAAATATTAGTGTCACTGCATTGTATTCCCTCAAAAAAAGTCACTACATTGTAAATATGTTAGTGTTGATGCGATCCTGCTCTGCTTTGATTTTGGTATAATGCCCTGAACCTGTGCACTTCTCCCTTTCATCATGTGATCTGTCGAATATGAAGCGCTTTTCCCTTTCATCATCCAAATCCATTGAATATGAGGTGTGCCTAGCGACGGCTCCACCAGTGTCTTCAGCAGCCATTCTTTGAAGTAAAGGTAATTCAACGTCTGCTTTCCTCTCTCATTCACTGTTGACTTTTTCCTCACTTCAATCTCACACTATAGGCTCAGATACAATACCTTAGGCATGGACGCCATGGACATCTTAGGCATGGACGCCATGGACATTGGTGTGATTTGTGACGAGGGTCTCCAGGTTCAACATCGTCAAGGACAAGAACACCTGAACCAAGAGTAATCTTCTAAACACATGCTCTAACTTTCTATGAACTGGCATATCCGATTCAAGCCCTCATCTGACTACCTAGATGTCCTTTTGTGAAACAACTATTTTGACCTCACTATGAACCTACAGGAAGATGACTATCTGATAGTAATCCCCTATTCCCACATATTTGGGCTTATGCTGGAAGCTTTAAAATTGCCCCCTGCAATTTACCATCACAAGATACGTCTGGGTGGCAAGGCTCGTGTGACAGTCACTTTCAATTCTTCCTTAGAGCAGCTTGATGGTTTGCTTGTTCCTACCTCAATATCTGGTATTGTTTCACATACCTATGAAGATGCAGAAGATAGTGCCGCTATAAAAGCTATTAGATATATGGAAAACGCGCGTGGGAAAGAAATTAGAGACTACCACTACACCCATGTCATAACGCTTCAAAATCAAGTCAGGCATTTGGTCACGTGGTTGTTGGAAGGAAATGAGACTATCAAGAAACTACACAAAGGCTGGTACTATGTTGTTAGGTATATGAGCTCATATTAGGCATTTGGTCACGTGGTTGTTGGAAGGAAATGAGACTATCAAGAAACTACGCAAAGGCTGGTACTATGCTGTTAGGTATATGAGCTCATATTCTGACCAGATATAGAACTCAACAACTACTCGACACCTAAGAGGGCAAGCTAATACCAAAGGGATTATGAAATCAGCACTGGCAGGCATTGAGGAACTGACACAGAGGTTACATTATATTGGAGTGAAGTTAGAGGAGCAGCTGATGACTATTAAAGATAGCTTCTGATAGCCTTAAAAAACATGTCCCAATCAGCAGGCTTGAGTGCTTAGTAGGCAACATACTTTTGGTTCTTATTAGTCAAGTTTAGTAGTGGAACATTTGTCTTTTGGAGGTCTCTAAGTGCTTTTAGATTTGTACTATGCAAGAATCATGTAGCAATGACGTTTTGCTCCAAAGAATGAACCTACAATGACAACTTCCTTTATGTAAGTGTTTGTGTAAACAAGTGTGAGGCAAGCAGCTGTCTGTACTCTTATCAGGTGGCTTCTCATCTTCTGCTGTGAAATGTTATGTTTATGTTCGTGTCTTATCAGGTGGATTCTCATCTTCTGCACACAAATGCCCTTTGCTTCTGATTGATCATTATTGTTCTTTACTTTTTATCATATTTGCTGGTATATAGTGTGCAGGATATACCTTTGCTAGGATATGCATTCCTCTGGGTGTATCACCTTATCTCCTCAACGATGCTTTGTGCTTGAATACAACCGCGTATAGATTCGCTTTGGAATTTCGTTTTCGCTAAACTGTATGAACTATCCATATGGTTGCCTTGACCATTATTCATCGTTTCATTCATGCAGCAATCTTCTGGCATGTATGTTTTTTTCAATTGCTTGTATGAATTGGCGCCTATGAAGTAGGCTGCCAAGGCAATTGGATTATGCGATTTGGTCTTCTTCGCTGTGTTCCTGCTCTTACTAACTCCTATCATGTATTATCGGTTTAGTTATTGAAATGCATGTCGAGTGGATGTCTTTTGTGGTATTATAAAGCACTGAACTTAGTGCTACCTTCTCATCTAATGTCGAATTGAACTCCATCATGTTTTGCTTCTATCACAGTTGAATGTTTCTTCTCTACTTTTTTGATATACTATACAAGCCCGCACGTTAATCCCTGAATTCCTAATGACTTAGTATTACATGCTTCCCCAAAACGTTCGGACTGGCACCCTCGCGCCAAGGTGCGCTCCCGATCTAGTAGACTACATACGGAGCAAAATGAGTGAATCTACACATTAAAATATGTCTATATACATCCGTATGTAGTTCATATTGAAATCTCTAAATAAACTTATATTATTTTTAATGTAAAAGGGCTTATATTTAAAAACTGAGGAAGTAATTAGTCTTCTTTTTCTCCCTTCATTTGCGGTAGGAGGATACTTGTCCATTACGGTGTCCGTCGCAAATGGGTCAAGGCCCCGCAGCCTTGGGAGGTGGGTACAGTATCAGCCCGGCCCGCAGACGGCCTGTCGCCGACCCACCCCCATCGCCTGTCCTACAAAACCCTAGCCTCTCCCTCCTCGCCGCCTCCTCACATCTCACAGAAACGAAAAGGGGAAAACCAACCAGAGAGCTTCACCCAGCGCGGGACGGGGAAGAAGAAGGAGCGGTCAGTGAATGTGTCGGGCAAGTCCCGTCACTCTCTCGGCGTCAACCGCCTCAATGACAAGAAGGGTGCTGGCGGCGGCGGCGGATGATACATTAGATCGTCTACATAACAGTTGGTTAAATCGAACTTTGTTATGTTGTATGCTGGATTGAATTTGTTATACTGTCACAGGATGTGCAGTGCAGATGATTGACGATTAAATTTGTATACGAATTTATTCCATTATAAGCCTGGTGGTGTAACAGTGAATGATGATTGTATTATTCTGCCTCTTGGTTATCACAGGAAATACACGAGTTATCAATCAGAAAGAACTTGAATATTTCAGGCAAGAACTCCAGGCACGGCTTACTAACTACAGTGTGTTACTGAAATCTAAACAGCTGCCACTATCGCTTCTGCAGGATCATCAGAAGGTAAACACTTATGTAAACTTCTATCATCCTTATCATTGATTTTGCACGTGCAGCTCATGGAGTATTAGTGTATGTGACTGACACTATTTTGCTGAAACTAGTGTTTAACTTAATTACTTGTACTCCCGGGTTCAATTTTATTTTTGGTTAAATAGCTTGGAACCTTCCACATTATTGTGAAGTATCATATTGTAATATGATTTTTCTACTCACATATGTTTGCTCATGTTGATTTTACAGCAAGCTCGTGCACATCTTCTTGACACTGAGCCTTTTGAGCATGCCTTTGGACCAAAGGGCAAGCGTAAATGACCAAAACTATCCAGTCTCGATTATGAATCTCTAATAAAGAAAGCTGATGATTCTCAAGGTACGAGTCAGAGCAATTAGCTTTAAGATTGGTCTCCAGTTCTGGAGCTAGAGTCAAATATGTCATTCAACTTTGCATGCATATTACAAAGAAATCTGGCCTACTGGCTGTTCATCTGCTACTGTATATGACAAAGAATAAGTGTGTCAGTCTTAAGAAGTTCCATATAATTTTCTAAAGTAATATTTAATTGCATGAAGTTGCATGTATTATTTGGCAAGGATAGCTGTGTATCTTGGTAAACTTTTATTTTGTGCTTTTTAGATGCGTTTGAGGAAAAACATGCTTCATCAAAGTTGCCAAAGGATGAAGAGGAAGATGGCTTAAGGGATCTAGTCAGGCATAATATGTTTGAGAAAGGACAAAGCAAAAGAATTTGGGGTGAAGTTTATAAAGTTCTTGACTCTTCAGATGTTGTTGTGCAGGTCAGTGTTACACAATGTGGTGACTCCTTCAGAGTTACTCTTTACTATGTAATCAATAGAATTTTTTGTGCATGTAGATATTGTTTTAAATTAGTATCTGTATATATTGATTGCTTAAATTGTTATTTCTTCCACAGGTGTTGGATGCTAGGGATCCAATGGGCATGAGATGCTACCATCTGGAGAAACATCTGAAGGAGAATGCCAAGCACAAACACCTGGTATTCTTACTAAATAAGGTATCATTTTAAGTTGTGCTCTTAGTGCAAATGTTGATTGTTTACCTATTGCAATGCATTACAACACAATGATGATTGGGCACATTTCATTTGTTGTTCAGTGTGATCTAATACCTGCTTGGGCAACAAAAGTGTGGTTGCATACTCTATTGAGGGACTATCCCACCCTAGCATTCCATGCAAGCATCAACAAGTCATTTGGAAAAGTAATGAAAAAGCTGGACGCTTTGGCGTTGGGTTCATTGACCCAAATACCGTTAATGAAAAGATATGGGAACGTCATGGAAAAGAAACAGAGGAAAACTTGCTATAGTTTTTGGTGGATCAAAATACTGAACCAGAAATACTGTTTCCTTACATCTACGAGTGAGTTTCTTAAATATCTATTGGCTGATCCTTGGCTGTTTGGCTTCTGTTCTGAAACTAGTTCATTTCTCGTGAAGTCATGATTTTGGTGACATGTTGGTCTACACTTCCCTTTAGAAAATGAATCTTGGTTTTCTATGACTTTACTTGGAACTTATCTTTAATGACGCAGTTAAGTTTTGGCTTATATGGTTATGTTCCAGTTTCGACTTGTTTTAATTAGCTGGAAATATCTTTGGAAAATAGCTGAACATCTTGTTTTAATTAGACTCTTAATTTTAGCAATCATCTGCATTTCATAAAATAGCCGAACATATTCTGCGATGATAGCAATGGTTGTATATATAAGAAAGTTCGCAAGGGGAACAAAATTTCCTAGCTAAATGCAATTCCAAATTCCGAAGTCGAAATTTGACTATCCTTCCATGAGTCATTTGACTGGTACATATCCTTCGACCATGAGAATGCAGGATTACAAACAATCAAGCTTTATTATTGCCAGAAAGGTATTTCTATGTTGTGTGATGCAATTAGGCGCATTATGCTAATGTTTTATCTGAGGGTGTTTGTATGCAGCCTGCCAGAAAGCTATTTCTATTCAGTTGATTCAGATCAGGATGCTGCAAAATGAGGACAACAGTCAAGATTGTCCATGCCCCTAAGGTAAGCTTTCTTTTTTGGTGGAATATAACAGGCAACAATGTTTTAAACTTGGTTTACTCACCCAACTAATTGTGCTAGGTGCCCTCACCAAGTAATATAGCAAAAAATGAGTAGTCAATAGGATAAACTGAAATACCAAGCAATTACCCGAGCAATCAGTTACCAGGCGAAGCACAAGGTGGGCATGCATGGCTGCCTGTTTAGGATTTACTCTCTCAGTTCCTAAATATTTGTCTTTCTAGAGATTTCAACAAGTGACTACATACAGAGCAAAATGAGTGAATCTACACTCTAAAATATGTCTATATACATCTGTATGTGGTAGTCCATTTGAAATCTCTATAAAGACAAATATTTAGGAATGGAGGGAGTAGAACATTGGTATAGCCTATGACTTATTGGCCTCGTATCATGCCAATTTGCCATCCATTTGTTTCTGATTTGTCGATACTCTGTACAAGTCAGAGCTTCTTGATCCTGATTTACAATTACATGATTGGTTATAACAATGTTGGTCAAGCTCAACAAGTTTTGATCTTTCTTCACTCCTTCCTTCCTTTGGGGAGTTAATAGTAGCAGAAGACCTTGCTGCTGCAGCATTACTCGAGTTCTTAGATTCTTTCTTGCCGCTGTTTGCTGAAAACTGTTCCTTGCTTGAGTTCTCACTCGAGGATGCCCTCTTTCTATCATCAGGTGCTCTCAGCTTCGGTCCAAACGGTAGATCTCCGTTCTTGTCACGCTGTCCTGGAGCTGGGCAATACAATTCAGAGTGCCCAAGCCGGCCATAGATGAAGCAAAAGTGAGGTACGTTCTCATAGTGCATGTCATATAAATCTTGCTTCTTCCTTCTTGCTGAGTCAATTATGATCGGAAAACACTATGATTCAGCTGGCGGATCACACGCAATGCGGCCGCCTCCTTCTACATCGTACACATGTCCTTATGTACTCTCCGCTTCACACTCGCAACCATGGCTGATGCTCGAGCGTGCGCGCCCGAGCTCCGCTCCAGCCACTATCAGCCTTGTTGCGTCACGCCAGACTCCTCTTTCGCCATCCGTCATTGCTCCGACCGACGATGCTATTTTATACTTTTTGCAACAAAGGCTTTGTTGCAAAAGTTGTCCCGCAACATCATCTCTGTTGCATAAATTTCTTGATTCGCACTGCACACAACATCATCTTTTCAGTGACTTTTTTCTGCAACAATATTTATGTTGCAAAAGTCCTCCTGCAACATCATCTATGTTGCAAAAAAAGTGAAGACAAAAAAATCCCGCAACACCACCACTGTTGCAAAAGTCCTCTTGCAACATCATCTATGTTGTATAAAAAGTTGAAGAAAAAAAATTAAAAAATAGGGTGAAAGTAACGCTTCAGTGGTTTTGCAACAAAGCAGTTGTTGCAGAGCGAGTTGTGCAACATCTATCTTATTACAATTTCAAACGCACCTCATTTGAGAGATCAGGCGGCTATTTATGCCTTAATCCAACGACACAGGAGGCAGCGGATCTTTTAAATAGATCCGTCAGCCGATGCGTAGCGCGGCCCATTAGGATCCACCACCTAAGGGGTTTGGAAACAACAACAACCCTCGCACGCAGAAAGCCACCCATATGATCGAACTGTACCGAGGTAGCATTCTGGTCTATTGGTGCTACCGCAACACTATCCCCTATAACATCATTCCGTACCCGGTCCTTCCTTGTGTGGCTACACATCCATTTCAACATACACGTATCCGCTACATCTAATTGTTGAACATGTCGCCTTTTAGTTGGCTAACACTCAGCGTCATACAACATTGTGGGTCGAATCGTCGTCCTATAGAACCTGCTTTTTAGCTTTTGTGACACTCTTGTCACAGAGAATGCCAGTAGCTTGGCGCCACTTCATCCATCCGACTTTGATTCGATGGTTCACATCTTCATCGATATCCCCATCCTTCTGCATCATTGACCCCAAATATCAAAAGGTGTCCTTCTGAGGCACCACCTGTGCATCAAGGCTAACCTCCTCCTCCTCGTTCCTAGTAGTACTGAAGCTGCACCTCATTTACTCGGTTTTAGTTCTACTAAGCCTAAAGCTTTTTGATTCGAAGGTTTGTCTCCATTGCTCTAACTTCCTATTAACCCCGTCCGACTATCATCGACTAGCACCACATCATATGCAAAGAGCATACACCATGGAATATTTTCTTGTATATTCCTTGTGACCTCATCCATCACCAAAGCAAAAAAAGGGCTCAAAGCTGACCCCTGGTGCAGTCCTATTTTAATCGGAAAGTCATCAGTGTCGCCATCACTTGTTCGAACACTTGTCACAACATTACTGTGCATGTACTTGATGAGGGTAATGCAATTTATTGGGATTTTGTGTTTCTCCAAGGCCACCACAAAAATTTTGCGGTATCTTATCGTAGGCCTTCTCCAAGTCAATGAACACCATACGAAGGTCCTTCTTTTGCTCCATGCATCTCTTCATAAGTTGTCAGCTTGTCATACCAAGAAAATGGCTTCCATGATTAACCTCCAGGCATGAAACCAAACTAATTTTTGGTTACGCTTGTCATTCTTCTAGCAGTGCTCAATGACTCTCTTCCCCCATAGCTTCATTGTATGGCTCATTGATGACCTGCAAGTATAGGGGATCTATCGTAGTCCTTTCGATAAGTAAGAGTGTCGAATCCAACAAGGAGCAGAAGGAAATGACAAGCGGTTTTTAACAAGGTATTCTCTGCAAGCACTGAAATTATCAGTAACAGATAGTTGTGTGATAAGATAATTCATAATAGGCAACAAGTAACAAAAGTAACTAAGGTGCAGCAAGGTAGCCCAATCCTTTTTGTAGCAAAGGACAAGCCTGGACGAACTCTTATATAAAGCAAAGCGCTCCTGAGGACACATGGGAATTGTTGTCAAGTTAGTTTTCATCATGCTCATATGATTCACGTTCGTTACTTTGATAATTTGATATGTGGGTGGATCGGTGCTTGGGTGCTGCCCTTCCTTGCACAAGCCTCCCACTTATGATTAACCCCTCTCGCAAGCATTCGCAACTGCGAAAGAAGAATTAAGATAAATCTAACCATAGCATGAAACATATGGATCCAAATCAGCCACTTACGAAGCAACGAATAAACTAGGGTTTAAGCTTCTGTCACTCTAGCAACCCATCATCTACTTATTACTTCCCAATGCATCCCCCTAGGCCCAAATCATGGTGAAGTGTCATGTAGTCGACGTTCACATAACACCACTAGAGGAGAGACAACATACATATCATCAAAATATCGAACGAATACCTAATTCACATGATTACTTATAACAAGACTTCTCCCATGTCCTCAGGAACAAACTTAACTACTCACAAAGCATGTTCATGTTCATAATCAGAGGAGCATTAAATAGCATTAAGGATCTGAACATATGATCTTCCATCGAATAAACCAACTAGCATCAACTACAAGGAGTAATCAACACTACTAGCAACCCACAAGTACCAATCTGAGGTTTTGAGAAAAAGATCGGATACAAGAGATGAACTAGGGTTTGAGAGGAGATGGTGCTGGTGAAGATGTTGATGGAGATTGACCCCCTCTCGATGTGAGGATCGTTGGTGATGACGACGGCGATGATTTCCACCTCTGGGAGGGAAGTTTCCCCGGCAAAACAGCTCCGCCAGAGCCCTAGATTGGTTCTGCCCAAGTTCCGCCTCGAGACGGCGGCGCTTCGTCCCGAAAGCTTCCTCCCGATTTTTTCCAGGTAAAAACCCTTCATATAGCAAAAGATGGGCACCGGGGGCCTGCTAGACTGGCGGCAAGGCAGGGGGGCGTCCCCCCACCCTTGTGGCTGCCTGGTGGGTCCCCTCAGGTGCTTTATTCACCCAATATTTTTTATATATTCCAAAATAATCCTCCGTGAAGTTTTAGGACTTTTGGAGTTGTGCAGAATAGGTCTCTCAGGTTTGCTCCTTTCCGGTCCAGAATTCCAGCTGCCGGCATTCTCCCTCTTTGTGTAAACCTTGTGAAATAAGAGATAAAAGGCATATGTATTGTGCCATAATGTGTAATAACAGCCCATAATGCAATAAATATCAATATAAAAGCATGATGCAAAATGGATGTATCACTCATTAGCTTAATTCCATGATAATTAGTACAACTCTGAACATCCCCTTGTTCTTGAAGATTGGTACTAACATACTCCGTCTCCATTATTTTGGCATCTTGTTTGCTCGAAAAATGAGGTTGAAAAGCTTAGTCAACCATATTATTGATATGTCTCTGAGGCCTATCAACACCTCAATGGGGATACAATTAGGGCACATCGTACTGCCTCCTTTCATCCTTTTTAAAGCCTTCTTGATCTCAGAGTCCTAAATTCACCGCACAAAATGCCTGCTGGTATCATCAAAGGAGTCGTCTAGTTAAATGGTAGAGCTCTCATTCTCCCCATCAAACAGCTTGTCGAAGTACTCCCGCTATCTATGCTTAATCTCCTCGTCCTTTACCAGGAGCTGGCCTGTTTCGTCCTTGATGCATTTGACTTGGTCGACATCACTCGTCTTCCTCTCTTAGATCTTGGCCATCTTATAGATGTCCCTTTCGCCTTTCTTTGTGTCTAAGCACTAGTAAAGGTCCTCATACGCTCAACCCCTTGCTTCACTCATAGCTTGCTTCGCGGCCTTCTTTGCCACCTTGTAGTTCTCTATGTTTTCTACACTCATATCCTGGTAAAGGAGTAAAAAATATTTCTTATCCTTAATAGCTTTCTGAACACCATCGTTCGACCACCAGGTATTTTTAGCTTCACTTCTACTACCCTAGACACTCCAAGCTCCTCTGAGGCCACTTTACGAATGCAAGTCGCTATCTTTATCCACATATTGTCTGCATCACCTCCTTCCTCCCAAGGGCCCTCCTGAAAGTGCGTTATATCGACTAGAGGGGGGTGAATAGGCGATTTTTATGAATTCTTCACTGAGGAATTTCAGGGTGAGGAAATTCCAAAGTGAACAACTACTTGCAGAATAAGTACTCAGATGTAAACATAACAGAACACAAGCATGGTCATCATGATGAAATGAAAACAAGAACACAAAGTACAGAAAGCGTAAACACAGGATAAAATAGGATGAAGACAAACAGACTGAAGAAATTGAACTGAGGAAATTAAACTGAGGAAATTGAGAAAGTCTTCAGTCAAAGTCTTCAAACAGATATGAACAAGCACACAACAACTGTAATGAGGAAATGAAAGAGTTGAGGAAATAGAACCAGTAGGCTTGGTGAAGACAATGATTTGGTAGACCAGTTCCAACTGCTGTGACAGTTGTACGTCTGGTTGGAGCGGCTAGGTATTTAAACCTGAGGACACACAGTCCCGGACACACAGTCCTCACCGTATTCTCCTTGAGCTAAGGTCACACAGACCTCGCCCAATCACTCGTGGTAAGTCTTCAGGTGACTTCCAAACCTTCACAAACTCTGTCACTCGGCGATCCACAGTTTCCTCTTGGATGCTCTAGACCATGACGCCTAACCGTCTGGAAGATGCACAGTCTTCAAAGGTAACAAGCGTCGGATCCACGCAGGATCAATCTCTTCAGTGATGCTCAATCACTTTGGGTTTGTAGGTGTTTGGGTTTGGGTTTCCTCACTTGATGATTTTTGCTCAAAGTCCTCGGAGGATGGGATGCTCTCAAATGACAAGTGTCAGTTTCTCTCGGAGCAGCCAACCAGCTAGTGGTTGTAGGGGGCGGCTATTTATAGCCTAGGGAGCAGCCCGACATGATAAGACATAAATGCCCTTCAATGATATGACCGTTAGGTGGGTAGATATTTTGGGACAGCTGGCGCGTAGCACAGCAACGGTCGAAATTTGAGCTATCAAATTCCTCAGGGCTATCATGTTCCTCACTTGTAGGCAATCCGCACTGGCGAATTCCTAACTCCTCAGTCAGAACAAATTCCTTAGCGACCAGAAGAACTTCGTCTCTGTCACTGAAGAAATTGACTGAACTGTATGAGATTTCCAATGGCTTCACTCGAAGGGATTGGTAGGTGTAGGATTTTGAGTTGAGCATCACATGAAAATTTTTCCTTAGTATTTCCTTGACTCCCTTTAACAGTACGGTGTTTCCTATGACTCAAGAAAGAGAAAATGAAACTATAAAAACAAAAGTCTTCACGCTTCATGTTCCTCGAATGAATGCCAAGTCTTCAAGGTCACACCAATTTCTTCACTTTCAAAGTCTTCAGAAGTCTTCAGAAATCCAAAGTCTTCAGTCGAAGAACTTCATTTTTAGGGGTCGACTTTCTCTGTAAATATCAAACTCCTCATAGACTTATAGATCTGTGTACACTCAAAAACACATTAGTCCCTTAACCTATAAGTCTTCAATACACCAAAATCACTAAGGGGCACTAGATGCACTTACAATCTCCCCCTTTTTGGTGATTGATGACAATATAGGTTAAGTTTTCAACGGGGATAAACATATGAAGTGTAAATGTTGATTTTGAGGAATTTGATTGCAAGATATAGAAGAACTCCCCTTGAAGATGTGCATAGTGAGGAATTTGCTTTTGAAGCAATGCACACTTGAAGAGTAGAATCATGGAGATCTCCCCCTATATCTTGTAATTCATACACGCATTTGACATATAATATGAAGAATTTGAAATGCATGATGAAATATGGTGACTGATGTAATTCAGCATGCGTGCATTAACATTAATGAGGAATAAGCATGCAGAAAAACACAGCAAAAGTATCAGGCCACCATAGAGTTTAAGTTTACAACTCGATCCAGCAAAGTCATCAGAAGAACGAGAGTTGTAACTTCGCAAAAAAACGCCCATATAGGTAGACCCGCTTGAAGACTAACTCAAATTTCTCCCCCTTTGTCATCGAATGACCAAAAGGATCGAAAATGAGGACTAACGCCCCTGAAGAATATCATGTTGATGGAGGAGCGCCAGCGTTGTTGGGGTCGTTTGTCGTAGTAGGGCCTGCCGCAGTGTCGTCCAAGTCTTCATGCTCGTCGGTTTCGTGCGATGAAGAATATGAGCTGGCCACCAAGGAAGGAACCTTGACCTTCTTGTATTTCTTTGGTGGAGGTGCAGACCAGTCAAAGTCCTCCTTGAGACCCATTTGCTTCAGATCTTCTTCACCATCATGTGACAGAATAGCCCAGGTGCGACCAAAGACTTCATGGAGGTAGTAATGGTTTTTCTTCACTGCATTATGTGTAGCAGTCATGTTGTGAAGAATAGAACCAAACTGACACTTAACCCATTTATGGTTTCGATCCACCTTCTGGTGAAGACTAAGAAGCAGCTCACGATCAGTCATCACTCTTGGAGCTGTGGCTTGAGGATTTGGCTTGGATGCATTAGCAGCAGAATCATGAGTGGCAGAGTCATCATTGGTGGAATAAGATGCAGCTTTGCAAAACTGACCATCCAATGGACGAATGCCTTCATCAATGACAGCAAGTGCTTTGCCCTTTTCATCAGCTGAGGAATATGTCCGCTTGAGGACTTCAATTGGGGGCAAGAAGCTGAGGTGATTCTGAAAATCAACCTTGTAGTTGAGTGAAGACCTTGTTCCGAGGAATCTCATAATCCAAGGAGCATAAGGCTTCAGCTCAAACGGAGAGAGTGCAACATTTGCCAGAGTCCTCGTGAAGAAATCATGATAGTTGACAGGGATGCCATGCATGATGTTGAATAGCAGATTCTTCATGATGCCAACGACTTCTTCATCAGACGAGTCGTGGCCCTTGATAGGACTCATTGTCTTCGTCAGAATGCGATAGACTGTTCTTGGCACATAGAGCAATTCCCTCACGAGGAATTTGGTCCTTGGGGCTTGACCAGGCTTCAGAGGCTCCATAAGAACTTGCATATAATGGGCAGTGAGTTCAGGCTCTTGGTACAGGCAATGAGCTCCTTCAGGTGGAGGACTGATTAGCAGGGCATGAAGCAACTCAGAGGCCGGTGCTTTATAATGATTGTTTTCGGTCATCCAGTCCAGAACCCAGGTATTCACATCATCAGCATCTCCTGTGATGCGCAGCGTTGCGTAGAACTGAAGAATAAGTTCTTCATTCCAATCAACAATGTCAGAGCAAAAGTTGAGGAGGCCTGCGTCATGAAGCACACTGAGGACAGGGGTGAAGCAAGGTAGTGATTCCATGTCCACGTGAGGAATATGCTCGTGGTCGAAGACTTTATCCTTTTTGAAGAGCAGTGAAGAATAGAAATTGGCCTGGCTGGCAGTCCAGAAGCGCTTCCTTCTAAGACGAGCAGAGTCATAAGGATTATAATCAGTGAAGAACACGTGCTCGCCGAAGAAGTCATCAGCCTTGAATTTTTGTTTCTTTGAGAATGGATCCTTTGGCTTGGGCTGAGGAGTATCAGTTAATTGCATTACTACCTCAGGAATCGCAATCTCAGGTTCCACAGGCTGAGGAATTTCAGCTTCTTCTTCAGTGGCAGCCTGGGTCTTCAATTTTTCATTTACATTTTCTTCAGCACTAGTGGCTGGAATCTCTTCATGTACAGAAGGAGTTGCATGAGGTTCTTCAGATCCCATTTGTACTTCAGTGTTGACAGGGGACTGAGGAATTTGTTGAAGTGGTGTGAACAGAGGAGAGTTGGGGTGCTGACTTTCCCAAAAGTCATCATTCAGCACTGGTGTTGTACACCCAATGTCCACATCTTCATCTTCTTCTTGTTCTTCAACGCCAGCCTCTTCAGCAGGTAACTGAGGCATGGGCGATGAGACTTGTGGGGTTGAAGGGATTGCATCCGCTTCAATTTCTTCATCCAACTGCTCTGACGAAGCAGCAGAAGGAATGTCATCATCAGATTCACTTGGAATCACATATTCTTCATCAAAAGGAACAAGGTCCTTTGATGGCATGGTTGTGATAGGAACAACATCAATTGGGTTGTCGAATGAGCTAGTCAATGTCTTCATCTTCTTCGGAGCTGAAGAATCTAATGAAGTTGATGCCTTCCTTTTCTTCACCGCTGTATGCTCTACAGCCTTGGTCTTCTTCACATCTGATGCAGATGGAAGGATTGGAGTTGGGGTAGGTGCAGGAGGAGCAGAGGGATTTGGTTGAATTTCTTCAGGCACAACTGATGTAGTTGCCCTGACTCCTTCATTTTCTTCTGGCACAGCCATTGAAGCTTCAGCTGTCCTGACATTTTCTTCAGACGCAACACTAGTGGTTGCCCTGGCAATTTCTTTAGCGACTGGAATGCAGTCGTTAGCCCTGGTACTTTGAGTTTCTTCAGAAGCCTGAATGTCATCAGCGGTGCTGGCGTTTTTTTTCAGTCGGCTAAGCAGATGCTTCAGCCTGAGGATTTTCTTGTTGCGTTGGGGCTGCAACATTGGAAGTGAACTTTTCAGTCAATTTCACAAACCTGACTTTGTCTCCAAGCTAGTCAGCACGGTATACGTCAAATTCATCATTGAGTTTCTTGATCTCTGATTGAATAGTGACAAGTTCTTCAGTTGTCATAGAGACAACGTTTTTCTTCAGGAAGCGCTCCTTCTTGTACTGTGCTTTCTTGATCTGCCTGGCCTTTTCAAACTTCCATTTTTCTTCTTGGATGAAGGCAGTCAGCATATGACTTTGGCCAGGAGTCAGCTTGAAATCAGGCATAGGAGTGTTGGGGTCCTTGTGCCAGAGATCAATGTAGTCAAGGATCAACTTTGGATCCAAAAGTAGAGGCACATTTGTGCCTTTGGCTCTAGCGGCCCTGAGCTGTCTGTCTTTGATGATTTTGGCAAGTTCCTCATCATCAGCTTCGTCTTCATCAGACGGCACTTGGAAGGCGACCTGCTTCTTGTGAGGACTTGGGCGAGAGCCACGTCCAGCAGTGGCCTTTGTCTTCAGCAGAGAGGGGCCAGTTGAAGAATTTAACTAGCAGAAGCTCCTAAGGCAATAGAGATGCCTGTTGTCCTTTGGCATGTGGCGAGATGCACAGGTGCAGAGGATTTGGTCGGAGCAGCTGAGGACTTTGGCGGAGGAGCTGAGGAGTTTGGAGGAGCGGGAGCAGCTTGAGGAGTTGGCCGTGAGGGCTTTGAAGAATCTAGCCGTGAGGGCATTGCTGAGGAACTTGGCCGTGAGGACATTGAGGGTGAAGCACTTGGCTTATGAGTAGGCTTCTTTGCCATGGCCTTCTTCGGCTTGCTTGCAGAGGCCTCAGCAGTGGTAGCAGTAGCAGCAGAGTCTTCATTAAATTTCCTCACTGCTTCTTTTGCCTGTTTGGCCAGTTTGGCCTGGCGCTTGGCCCATTCTTCAGGATAGTCCTCACCGCGCTTGAGGCTGGTGGGATCAGCTACTTGGCCAGGTGCCAATGGAGGTCTTGAGCATGGAGGGGTAACAGCGAATTTCTTCATGTATTTGGGATTAACATATCTGTACTCCCTCCACTCTCTTGCCCATCTCCTCTCAATCTTTTGAATGCGCATCTTGCGCTAATTTTTGTCCTCCTCAGGGGGTGTGCAGTACCCAGCATAAATGTCATCAGGGATTTCAAACGCTGTGTTGACCTCGGGCCTCTTTCCTCCTTTCTGTGGCTTCTTACCGTCAGCCATTTTCTTCAGATGAGGAATATGAACAACTGAATTTTCTGAAGAGGTGTGCAACTTTTCTTCGAGGAACGCTGCAAATGAGTTAAGTTGATGAGAACCTAGTGATTCAGCAGCAGACATGTGTTCCTGTGAACAGAGTATATTTGCGAGGAATTTGGAGAGGTCATATGTGTTCTCAGAGGTTTTTCAAAAAAAGACCAAGTTTGAGGAATTTGACCAGATGAGTCTTGAAGAATTTCACTAAGCGTTCTTTGTCTTAGGTTCCAGAGTTGTATAGATCAAAAATCCACACAATTGAGGAATCTTGAAGAAAAATATTGCTTAGAGAAACGGATCAAGAACAGATGACATGTGAGGTGTTTTAGTGTGTGAGGATTTGAAGAAAAACACCTTTGAAGATTTTGTAGAAATCATTCGAATCAAAGAGGGCAGTAAAAGTAACTTCTAATTACCCTTGACGAAGAACACGACGAACTGGGAAGTCTAGAAGTGAAGTTCATCAGTTCAGATCTTCCACGCCCTAACTCGGCTGAGGAAGACAGCTACGGCGGCGGCGGAGTGAAGAAATCCGCAGCCGGCGCGAGTACGATAGCGACGAGGTCGAGGCAGTGAAGCTCTTCCTCACCGGCGATGATGAAGTAGCGGCGGCGCTAGGATTTGAGAAGCTCGAGCGGGAGAGAGATCGAGCGGAGTAAAAGTGAAGTGAGGAAGGGGAGGGGTATATATAGCCACGGTGAAAAACTGTTCGCCCGAAGAAATTGGACGAACGTGCCCATGACCCTTCTCATTCGCTTGACATGTGTCACCCACGTACTGAGAGGTGGAGATCGTGTGAGATCGTGCGTGAATAGATAGTATTTTCGTGGGATGCGGAACGGTTTGAGCGGCAAAGCCGAAAATTTAGATAAGATAAGTTAAAAGATCTGTTCGCAGATTCTTCAGCTGACAATGACACAGTGAAGATTTTGAACGAGTTTCAAATATAACGCACATGAAGAATTTGTGAATAGATTGGGTTGAGTTTAGCATAGAGGGGGAAGGGTCCGATCACATTCACTTAGCAGAAAAAGTAACTTGAAGAAATAGCAATAAGTGAAGAAAAATGACGGAAACAGTGAAGACAATGCAAAGTTGAAGAAAATTGAACAACCGAGGAATTTCAAAAATGAGGAAAAACTCAAATTGAAGATTTTCAACTTTTGGTGGTGGCGTGACCCACCGTATAAGAATGATGATTTCAGACACCACATACAATTGTCGTAGGGCTCTGAGAATCAAATTATTCGTTAATTTCTTCACACTTAGAGTGTTAGTCTTCATTGATTGAAGAAAAACGTTTCTTCATGTGTTGCACATCTAAGTCATCAATTTTGCATAAGTGTTAGGATGAGTGTCCTTTTCAAAGAACATTCGAAGATTCTAAGATATTTAGCTCACACTGCAACTTGCTAAATCTCTTCTCATCCAAGGGATTTGTGAAGATATCAGCTAGCTGTTCTTTAGTCTTCACATGCTCAATAGAAATGTTGCCCTTCAACACATGATCACGAAGAAAATGATGACGAATCTGAATGTGCTTTGTCTTCGAGTGCTGAACTGGGTTGTGAGCAATCTTGATTGCACTCTCATTGTCACAGTAGAGAGGCACATTCTTCATGTTGACGCCGTAGTCCTTGAGAGTTTGCTTCATCCATAGCAATTGAGCACAGCAAGAACCAGCAGCAATGTACTCAGCTTCAGTAGTAGACAGTGATACGCAGTTCTGTTTCTTCGAGGACCAACAGACCAAAGATCGTCTGAGGAAATGGCATGTGCCAGATGTTGACTTGCGGTCCACACGATCACCAGCATAGTCAGAGTCTGAATATCCAATGAGATCAAAAGCCGAGCCCTTGGATACCATAATCCAAGTGTTGGTGTGTGAGCTAGATATCGAAGAATATGCTTCACAGCCTTATGGTGTGATTCCTTCGGTGTAGCTTGAAATCGGGCACACATGCAAACACTAAGCATAATGTCTGGCCTAGATGCACATAAATACAATAAAGAGCCAATCATGGAGCGGTATACCTTTTGATCGAAGTCAATACCATTTTCATCAGTGCATAGATGGCCATTTGTGGGCATTGGAATTTTGACCCCTTTGCAATCTTGCATGCCGAATTTCCTCAGTACATCCTTGAGGTATTTCTCCTGAGATATGAATATGCCATTGCGCTGTTGACGAATTTGAAGACCTAAGAAGAATTTCAATTCTCCCATCATAGACATTTGATATTCTTCACTCATCATATAGGCAAATTCATCACTGTAATGTTGGTCAGTACAGCCAAAGATAATATCATCAACATATATTTGGCACACAAACAATTCACCATCATAAGATTTAGTGAAAAGAGTTGGGTCAAGTGAACCGGGTTTGAAGCCTTTCTTCATGAGGAATTCCTTCAAAGTATCATACCATGCCCGAGGGGCCTGTTTGAGGCCATAGAGGGCCTTATTGAGTTTGAAGACTTTGTCAGGATTCTTTGGATCTTCAAAACCTGGGGGTTGAGCAACATATACTTCTTCCTCAAGCTTACCATTGAGGAATGCACTTTTCACATCCATTTGATATAAAGTGATATCATGATGGTTAGCATAAGCAAGTAATATGCGAATAGCCTCAAGTCTAGCAACATGTGCAAAAGTTTCATCGAAATCAATTCCTTCAACCTGTGTGTAGCCTTGAGCTACAAGTCGTGCCTTATTCCTCACAACAAGGCCATTTTCATCTTGCTTGTTGCGGTAGATCCACTTTGTGCCAATGATATTGTGCTTGCGAGGATCTGGACATTTGACCAGTTCCCAGATGTTGTTGAGCTCGAACTGATGTAATTCTTCTTGCATAGCTTGAATCCACGCAGGCTCCTACCTTAGTGGGCTCTGTGATAGACACGAAAGCAAAGTGCCCACAAAAGTTAGATAAATGTGAAGCTTTTGAGCGTGTGAGAGGACCTGGTGCTTCAATGTCATTGATGATTCTCTCAATTTGCACTTCATTTGCAACGCGAGGATGAGCGGGTCGTCGTCGAGGAATTTGATCAGCATTTTCTTCAGCACCATTTTCTTCAGGTGCATCAGCTCGACGTTCTTCACGTTCTGGAATGATTTCTTCAACAGATTCTTCGGTAGGAATGACATCCTCAGTAGCCTTAAACTTGATAGTTTCCTCAGGTGACTGTTCATCTAACACAGAAGGTAGGTGCTCTCTTTGCGAGCCATTAGTTTCATCGAACCGCACATCTACAGTTTCAACAACTTTGTGATGAACGTTGTTGAAGACTCTGTAGGTGTGCGAGTCCATTCCATAACCAAGCATAAAACCTTCATGTGCTTTCGGTGCAAATTTAGAGTTGTGATGAGGATCTCTAATCCAACATTTAGCACCGAAGACTTTGAAATAACTCACATTGTGTTTCTTGTCAGTGAGGAGTTCATAAGCGGTCTTCTTGAAGAATTTGTGAAGATATACCCTATTGATGATGTGGCAAGCAGTATCAATTGCCTCAATCCAGAAACGACGAGGCGTCTTGTATTCATCAAGCATAGTGCGAGCCATCTCAACAAGAGTCCTGTTCTTGTGCTCCACGACACCATTCTGCTGAGGAGTATAAGGAGCAGATAACTCATGAGTAATACCAAGTTCATCAAGATAGTCATCAAGACCAGAATTCTTGAACTCAGTTCCATTATCACTTTTGATGTGCCTGATCTTCACACCAAAGTTGGTTGAAGCCCTCGAGGAAAATCGTTTGAAGACTTCCTGCACCTCATGTTTGTAAGTGACAATATGTACCCATGTGTTGCGAGAGTAATCATCAACAATAACAAAGCCATATAGAGATGCATCATTTGTAACTGCAGAATAATGGTTAGGACCAAAGAGATCCATATGAAGCAATTCAAATGGTCGAGTGGTAGTCATGATTGTCTTCGCTGGATGTTTGGCCTTGGTCATCTTTCTAGCTTCACAGGCTCCGCATAAGTGATCCTTAAGGAATTTGACATTCTCAATGCCAATGACATGCTTCTTCTTCGCAAGCGTGCGCAAATTCCTCATGCCTGCATGACCAAGTCGTCGATGCCATAGCCAGCCTTCTGAAGCTTTTGCAAGTAGGCATACGGCTGGTTGTGGTCCTGTAGAGAAATCAACAATATACAAGTCTCCTCTCCTAAAGCCTTCGAAGACTTTGGAATGGTCAGCTTCCATGATCACAACACAACGATACTTGCCAAAGACAACAACCATATCAAGATCACAAAACATTGAGACAAACATGAGGTTGTATCCTAAGGACTCGACAAGCATGACTTTGTCCATGTGTCGATCCTTTGAGATCGCAACCTTACCTAGACCCAATACCTGACTTTTGCCTTTGTCAGCGAAGATGATATGCTTCAGATGCGATGGAGATAAGGGAGCATCCATCAATAGATTCTTGTCACCAGTCATGTGATTTGTACATCCACTATCGAGGACCCACTCATTGGCTTTAGGTTGATCATCCTGCAGATGAATTAGTGCAGCTTACGAACTCATATACTTCATCAGTGAAGAATATGACATCAAGTTCATCAGATAAATTTCATCAAGCAATAGAACAGATAAAGCAGTATGAGGACGTGAGAAATGAAAGTTCATTTCTTCATGATTAGCCTGCGTCCTTTCAGGCAATTTCATGTCTCCAGCAAATTCTTCAGACGTTTTAGCACGTCTGGAGACCTGACCCTGCATAAGAGATTAGTTCTTTTTCTTCACCACCCACATCTGAAGGGGTGGCAAAGAGTTCATCACTCTGCAAGCTCCATACGAGAAAGGTGGCATAGAAGCCAGTCCATTTCATTTCACATAAGAGAAGTTAGGGTAAGCATATGAATAAGCAGAGAAATTCTTCGAGGACTTATGAACATAATGGTTAGAAGAATAATGCTCATATTCATAGCCCTTAGCCCTTCCATGCGAAACAGAGGTGTTAGCACGATGATGATCATATGAGGACTTTGATCCTTTTGAGGAATTTGATCCACGTGAGGAATTTGGTCCATATGAAGAATTTGATCTGGGGTTCCTATTCTTCACTGGTGGTGTCATCAGGACATTCACCTGAAGACTTTCAAGTCATCTTTTGGGAACCCAGATTTTCTTCATAGGGGAACCGTTCCTGTAGTTAGTGCCAACATATCTAGCAAATACTTCACCATTCTGATTTTTGAACAGTTTATAGTTGGAGTCAAATGACT
The DNA here is from genome assembly GCF_018294505.1 of Triticum aestivum. Lineage (NCBI taxonomy): Eukaryota > Viridiplantae > Streptophyta > Magnoliopsida > Poales > Poaceae > Triticum > Triticum aestivum. The sequence goes on from NC_057811.1 coordinate 154,181,487, forward strand.
CATCAGAATAATGAGGAGATTCACATGTAAAGCCAGATAGATTAGATGGATCTACTGGAGGTCCCTTTGTAGCAACCCATGAGATTTTGGGGTACTACTCAGGCTTCCAATAAGTACCACCTGCATTGAGTTTCCTCTCAAAGGCAATGCCCTCTTTCCTAGGGTTCCTGTCGAGGATCTGCTTTTTAAGCACATCACAAAGAGTCAGATGCCCTTTGAGGCTTTTGTACATGCCTGTCATGTACAATTTCTTTAGCCCTGCATCATCAGTGATACTAGCAATGTCCTCAGATGAGGAATTAGTGATAGTAGAGACAGTTGAAGAATTTGTAGCATTAGAAGAAATTGAACATTCAGGTGAAGAATTAGCAAATTCACGTTCAATGCACTTCAAACATGGAGGAACAAATTCTTCCTGAGAAGCGCTGATTTGTTGAGCAAGTAATGAATCGCGCTCCTTCTAAAGATCTTCATAACTCACTCTTAGCTTTTCAAGATCTTGCTTTCTTTAAAGAAATTCATAAGAAAGCTTCTCATGATCAGATAAGAGAGTGTTATGATGACCTTGAAGGGTGTCAAACCTAGTCTGAAGTCTCTGAAGACTCTCAGCCAAAGCTTTCGACTGATCCATTTCTTCACCCAACATATCATCGCTCTTATTTAGCATGTATTGAACTTTTTCCGTTGCTCTTTGTTGTTTAGTGGCAAGGGAAGCAAGTTTGACATAGCTGGGTCCAGATTCATCACCAGATTCATCATCACTGGATTCATATAGATAGCATTTAGTTACCTTTGCATCTTTTGCCATAAGGCATGGTATAGAAGATGATGATTCTGGTTCGAATGTCATCGCTTTGAGAGATTCCTTGAAGTCCTCAAACCAAGGATCATGACGAGTTTGATGACCTTCATAGACCGCAGAGAGACGGTCCCAGATAAGCTTCGCATGATCGAGATGCATGATGTTCCTGAACTGATTTTGAGACAGACAGGAGCAGATGACGTCCTTCGCCGTGAGGTTGAGAAGGGTGAACTTGCGAATGTCATCAGCTTCTGCCATCTTGCACAGATCGGTAAGACCAATCTCAGTGACGGTCCACAACTCATTGTTCATCGCCATGAGACGCTTCTTCATCATGGCCTTCCACTTGGAATACTCGTGACCGTCAAAGATGGGGCATGACACGGTCTTCATTCCTGTGGTCGACATAACTAAAACTCCAGGCGGTTAAACCAAAATCACACAGAACAAGGGAGTACCTTGCTCTGATACCAATTGAAAGTGCGTTATATCGACTAGAGGGGGGTGAATAGGCGATTTTTATGAATTCTTCACTGAGGAATTTCAGGGTGAGGAAATTCCTAAGTGAAGAACTACTTGCAGCGGAATAAGTACTCAGATGTAAACATAATAGAACACAAGCATGGTCATCATGATGAAATGAAAACAAGCACAGAGTACAGAAAGCGTAAACACAGGATAAAACAAGATGAAGACAAACAGACTGAAGAAATTGAACTGAGGAAATTGAGAAAGTCTTCAGTCAAAGTCTTCAAACAGATATGAACAAGCACAAAACAACTGTAATGAGGAAACGAAAGAGTTGAGGAAATAGAACCAGTAGGCTTGGTGAAGACAATGATTTGGTAGACCAGTTCCAACTGCTGTGACAATTGTACGTCTGGTTGGAGCGGCTAGGTATTTAAACCTGAGGACACACAGTCCTCACCGTATTCTCCTTGAGCTAAGGTCACACAGACCTCGCCCAATCACTCGTGGTAAGTCTTCAGGTGACTTCCAAACCTTCACAAACTCGGTCACTCGGCGATCCACAATTTCCTCTTGGATGCTCTAGACCATGACGCCTAACCGTCTGGAAGATGCACAGTCTTCAAAGGTAACAAGCATCGGATCCACGCAGGATCAATCTCTTCAGTGATGCTCAATCACTTTGGGTTTGTAGGTGTTTGGGTTTGGGTTTCCTCACTTGATGATTTTCGCTCAAAGTCCTCGGAGGATGGGATGCTCTCAAATGACAAGTGTCAGTTTCTCTCGGAGCAGCCAACCAGCTAGTGGTTGTAGGGGGCAGCTATTTATAGCCTAGGGAGCAGCCCGACATGATAAGACATAAATGCCCTTCAATGATATGACCGTTAGGTGGGTAGATATTTTGGGACAGCTGGCGCGTAGCACAGCAACGGTCGGAAATTTGACTATCAAATTCCTCAGGGCTATCATGTTCCTCACTTATAGGCAATCCGCACCGGCGAATTCCTAACTCCTCAGTCAGAACAAATTCCTTAGCGACTAGAAGAACTTCGTCTCTGTCACTGAAGAAATTGACTGAACTGTATGAGATTTCCAATGGCTTCACTCGAAGGGATTGCTAGGTGTAGGATTTTGAGTTGAGCATCACGAAATTTTTCCTTAGTATTTCCTCGACCCCCTTTAACAGTACGATGTTTCCTATGACTCAAGAAAGAGAAAATGAAACTATAAAACAAAAGTCTTCACGCTTCATGTTCCTCGAATGAATGCCATGTCTTCAAGGTCACACCAATTTCTTCACTTTCAAAGTCTTCAGAAAGTCTTCAGAAATCCAAAGTCTTCAGTCGAAGAACTTCATTTTTAGGGGTCGACTTTCTCTGTAAATATCAAACTCCTCATAGACTTAAAGATCTGTGTACACTCAAAAACACATTAGTCCCTTAACCTATAAGTCTTCAATACACCAAAATCACTAAGGGGCACTAGATGCACTTACACCTCCTTAATGACCATCTCCTTGAAGCCTGAGCTACCTCCCCTTTGAGATTCCACCACTTCGTTCTAGCGACTTTGGCATGCTTATCCCGCTGGACTCGGATCTGAAAGTGGAAGTCAAGCACCACAAGCTTATGCTGAGGGCAACACTCTCTTCAGGTATCATCTTACAATCTAGGCAAGCACGCCTGCCTTCTCTTTTTGAGAGGATGAAATCAATCTGGCTGAGTGTTGACCACTACTAAAAGTAAATTACAAAAGGCCCAACTCCTTAGTCGGCAACGTATTAAACCTAAGTGCTTAGTGTTTTCGAGCAAACTCCTTCCCACATCGGGTCCCGTGCATGGATTCTAAAGCATTCTCTCCCACTCACCCCTTTACTACGAGCTGACGACACTAAATGATTTGCTCACGATGACAATCTGAGTGAACATTTTGGGATGAAAATTTTGGTTTTTAGAGCATGGCAAATTTCTATCGTTTTTTGTTGATGTGGCATCTCAATTCCCTTCAGACACCATGGTGATGTTCATTTTTTTAGGTGGCAATTATCCATGTTATAATCATGACAAATTCCTAAGAACGCATGGCAATTACATGGCATTTTCCTTACGATTTTTGTATACAACATGGTAAATCTTTATACAGCAAGATGACAAATTTATCTGTTTTCACATGACAATTTTGAAGTGTTCGTTAGGAGTTTTTTAGTGAACAAAAATGTTCATCCGTTCCTACTTAGCTAGAAGAATGATAGTTCTGACCTCCTTGAGGGAACATAAGCATGTTATTGGTGTTCAATGTTAAATTTATCATAGCATCTAATGTTTGAGCCAAGAAAATTGAGTTTTCATGGTTAGTGTTGGAGATATGCCTAGAAGCAACCATCTATGATGATATTTCCTATGTGTTTATGAATAAAGATAGTCCTTGGACATTATCAATGATGTGTATCAACAAGTACGTGACTTGTTTGTGGGACCATGCATTGTATGATGACTGTCCTAAAAGGTCCCTAGTCGAAAGGGTTGTGTGGACGTGCAGCCGACTAGACTAGCATATTGTTGGGAAACGTAGCATGCAATTTCAAAAAAATTCCTACGCTCACGCAATATCTATCTAGGAGATGCATAGCAACGAGAGGGGGAGAGTGTGTCCAGTAGACCAAAAGCGGAAGCGTTTGACAACACAGTTGATGTAGTCGACCTTCTTCTCGTTCCGACCGATCAAGCACCGAACGTACGGCACCTCCGAGTTCTGCACACGTTTAGCTCGATGACATCCCTTGAACTCTTGATCTAGCAAAGTGTCGAGGGAGAGTTCCGTCAGCACGACGGCGTGGTGACGGTGATGGTGAAGTGATCCGCACAGGGCTTTGCCTGAGCACTACGACAATATGACCGGAGGCGTAAACTGTGGAGGGGGGCGCCGCACACGGCTAACAATCGTTGTTGTGCGTTCTAGCGGTTCCCCCCTCATATATATATATATATATATATATATATATATATATATATATATATATATATATATATATGTTAACACCACTTGTGTTTTGTATGTTGTATGTAGTATCTGTCGAAACCGAGAGTATGTACGGGTAGTATGTAGTATATAACAATGATTAAGTAGTATATATACTAATTTTTAGGTAGTTTGTACCATGTTTTGAGTATGCTTTTTTTACGTACAAATATATATGTATTTCACAAATATAACAAAAACTATGAGTTCATATGCAATTTTTTCATGAAACTTGCTTTGATATATCTTAGATATAGTATATGAACATATTTAAAATAATAAAATAGTATATATAGTACCACATGATAGTATATGAGACATATGGGGTAACTACCACTGGGTGGTAGGATGGATTTTCCCTATATATATATATATATATATATATATATATATATATATATATATATATATATATGTTTGAGGGGAGGAGAGGCAGCCAAGGGGGCACCCCAAGTAGGAGGAATCCTACTTGGGCGCCTCCCAATTCGCCCCCCTTCCATATTCATCCGAAGGGGGGAGGAAGGAGGAGGGAGGAGAGAAGGAAGGGGAAGGCCGAATTGCTCCCCTTCCTTTCTCTCTTCCCCTCTTTCCTTCCCCCCTTATTTCGGCCTACATGGGGCGCACCATCCCCCTAGGGGCTGGTATGTCCCCTTCTTGGCCCATTAGGCCCATGTAGTTGCCGGGGGGATGCCCGGAACCCCTTCCGGTGACCCGATATGTACTCGGTACCCCTAGAACTCTTCCGGTGTCCGAATACCATCATCCAATATATGAATCTTTACCTCTCAACCATTTCGAGATTCCTCGTCATGTCTGTGATCTCATATGGGACTCCGAACAACATTCGATCACCAAATCACATAACTCATATAATACAAAATCGTCATCGAACGTTAAGCGTGCGGACCCTACGGGTTCGAGAACTATGTGGACATGACCGAGACACCTCTCTGGTCAATAACCACAGCGTAACCTAGATGCTCATATTGGTTCCCACATATTCTATGAAGATCTTTATTGGTCGTACCGTAATGACAACATACATTATTCCCTTTGTCATCAATATGTTACTTGCCCGAGATTCGATCGTCGATATCTTCATACCTAGTTCAATCTCTTTACCGGCAAGTCTCTTTACTCGTTCTGCAATGCATCATCCCGCAACTAACTCATTAGTCACATTGCTTGCAAGGCTTATTATGATGTGCATTACCGAGAGGGCCCAGAGATACCTCTCCAATACTCGGAGTGACAAATCCTAATCTCGATCTATGCCAACCCAACAAACACCTTCGAAGATACCTATAGAGCATCTTTATAATCACCCATTTATGTTGTGACGTTTGATAGCACACAAGGTATTCCTCCGGTATCCGAGAGTTGCACAATCTCATAGTCAAAGGAATATGTATATGACATGAAGAAAGCTATAGCAATAAAACTGAACGATCAACATGCTAAGCTAACAGATGGGTCTTGTCCATCACATCATTCTCCTAATGATGTGATCCCATTCATCAAATGACAACACCTGTCTATGGTTAGGAAACTTAACCAACTTTGATTAACGAGCTAGTCTAGTAAAGGCTTACTAGGGACACTGTGTTTTGTCTATGTATCCACACATGTATCAAGTTTCATGTTAATACAATTCTAGCATGAATAACAAACATTTATCATGATATAAGGAAATATAAAATAACAACTTTATTATTGCTTCTAGGGCATATTTCCTTCACATATGACACGGTGGATGGCTCGGTCTCACTAGCCATGTAGCATTGGATGCTAGCCACATAATATGGACTCGGAAGGATCTGGTAGGATTCAACATAGTCGGATCCGAGTCGAGATAAGGTCCGAGTCGGACAGGCCCGACTAAGACTCAGCGACATGTCATCTGTGAGTCTCTAGTACAACATACGTTCTATGTCCTAAGACCTGAGCTGGCGCATGTACTCGGGATGGTGACAGACCTACTTTGGGCCGACCAAACGCTACTCCGTGACTGGGTAGTTACAAAGGTAGGTTTCGGGCTTGTCCAGACCCATGATGCGAGACATGTTCTAGCAAGATGGGATTTGACCCTCCGATCAGGAGAGATATACTCTTGGTCCCTCGTGTGATCCGACCAGGATAAGCATGGCCATCGACAAGTATTATGAGATAATCTGGTTTGTGGTCGGCATCACTGGAAGGAGAAAGAGGTCGGGCTAGCACAAGGATGACAGACTCGCCTTGAGCCCGACAAAATATATTGTGTGGCAAAGGGAACAAAAGTGCATGTTGTATAGGTTCGCCAACCGGCTTCATTGTCTACTTGGTGGTCGGCACGCCTTGCTAGAGGCTGCTACCAACCGAGCAGGTCGGAGGTGATCCGACCTACGACCAAGCCGACTTGAACCTAAGGTGATGTAGGGTGGAACCATATACGTCCGATCTTTCACGAAAGGAGCGGATCCCAACGAGGAACACGAAGAACACGAGGGAAAACACGAGAGAATCACTCAAACCAACAAGATTAGGTCACACATATGCTGGATCCTCGAAACACAAAGAGATACACGATCCGAATCCAACAAAGGACGATACATAGGGTAACCGGTTCTTCTCCGTGAGGAGGTCTTGAGTTCTTCCCGTTAGGGGTTTAGGGTGACGGTCTCTCTCGGTGGAGTAGATCCGGATGGATGAGCGAAGCTCTATCTCACATATGAGCTAACACAACGCTAACCCTAGAAAGAGGGAGGAGGAGGAGTATATATAATCTAGGTGGGCGAAGGTGTACATGGGCCTCGGCCCTTTACTGTGCGTAGACAGGCGGGGCCGGATGTCCGGGCCTTCAGGAGGAGCCGGATGTCCGGGCTGGGGGCCGGATGTCCGGGCTAGAGTGGTCGGTCTCGGAGCTCTCTGGATAGGCGGGGTCCGGATGTCCGGGCTAGGGCCAGATGTCCGGCGGCTCGGAAGGAGCCGGATGTCCGGGCCTTTGACCGGATGTCCGGGCTGACGTGGTTCAGCTTCGGGTGCATTCTGTGACGGGCGCCGGATTTCCGGGCGGGGGCCGGATGTCCGGGTTATCGGGCCAGATGTCCGGGCTGAGGCCGGATGTCCGGGCCCTGTAGACTTGGCCGCTGGTCCGTTGCTGCAGGCGACACCTCCAGGGGCCGGATGTCCGGGGTCATGGCTGAATGTCCGGGACCTAGGAGCTGTTCTTGACTCCTTCCGTTGGTTCTCTTCTCCTGTGAACTTGGGGACTTGTCCATCTTCACGTGCATCCTCGGGAGGGTCGTCCTGGTACCTAACCATGCAAAACAATTCGGACTTAGGTAGTAGCCATGTCTCGAGTGGATCATATGTGATATCACTAAGGAAGGAAGTCACCTCGGTCTCGAGAGCTCTAGCTCGTGCTCGTGTCATAGGTCCTCTTGGCACTTGGTGAGACGATGGTAGGTCCATGGGGATGATCATAGGATGCTCTACATCATCTCCCCTCCCTTGGAAAAGATCCGGCCTCGGATCAAAATCTTCATCACCATGGTAGGGAGAGAGATCTTTGATGTTGAAGATGTCGCTCACAGAGTACTTGTCGTGTGGGATGTCGAGCTTGTAGGCGTTGTTGTTGTATCGTGCAAGCACCTTGAAGGGTCCATCGGCTCGTGGTAGAAGTTTGGATTTGTGTTCGTTGGGGAAGCGGTCCTTGCGAAGGTGTAGCCACACAACATCTCCAATGTTTATCATGGGTTGCTTGTCGACGTTGAGCTTGGTCGCGAGTCGTTGTACTTGGCGCTCGATGGTGTGCCTTGTATCTTCATGCATCTTCTTGAGGTAGTTCACTCGGGCACTCACGTCCATGTTTGTACACTCTTGTAGTGGTAGAGGAAGAATGTCCAATGGGGACAATGGGTTGAAGCCATAGACGACCTCGAAGGGGGACTACCCGGTAGTCTAATGTCTTGCACGGTTGTAGGCGTACTCGGCGATGGGTAGGCACTCCTCCCACTCCTTGATGTTCTTCTTGATTAACACGCGGAGAAGAGTGGAGAGCGTGCGGTTCGTCACCTCCGTTTGGCCGTCGGTTTCTGGATGGTATGCCGTGGAGAATAGTAGCTTGATTCCGAGCTTGGCACATAAGGTCTTCTAAAAGTAACTCAAGAACTTGACATCGCGGTCCGAGACAATTGTCTCTGGCACTCCATGTAAGCGCAAGATTTCCCTACAAAAATGATTTGCAACATGTGAAGCATCGTCTATCTTGTTGCATGGTATGAAATGTGCCATTTTAGAGAATCGGTCCACAACAATGAAGATGGAATCCTTTCCATTTCTAGTTCGAGGCAAACCAAGCACAAAGTCCATACTAATATCTTCCCAGGGTTGATATGGAATTGGAAGGGGCATGTAAAGGCCATGAGATTGAGCTTTAGACTTAGCTTTGCAACATGTAGAGCATCGGTTGGTGTAGCGGAAGACGTCTGAGAACATCTTGGGCCAAAAGTAGTTCTTGGAGAGCGTAGCAAATGTCTTGTCGCGTCCAAAGTGTCCCATTAGTCCTCCACCATGAGATTCTTGCAAAATCAACAAACGAAGAGAGGACTCGGGGATGCATAGTTTGTTAGCTCTCATAAGATAACCATCTTTGATGTTATAGCGTTCCCAAGATGTATGCGTCAAACATTTGGCATAAGGAATAGCAAAAGTAGGGTCATGCGCATACAAGTCTTTTATGTGCTCAGAGCCAATGACATTCAGTTCAAGTTTGGTGACAAGCATGCAAATGCGGGAAAGAGCGTCCGCCACAACATTTTCCTTACCTTTAATATACTTGATGACATAAGGAAAAGACTCAATGAACTCACACCATTTAGCATGACACTTGTTCAACTTAGTTTGACCCTTAAGGTATTTAAGCGTTTCATGGTCGGTACGGATGACAAATTCATGAGGGCGAAGATAATGTTCCCATTCATGAAAAACTTGCACTAAAGCATATATCTCTTTGTCATAGATGGGGTAATTGAGTTGCGCTCCGGAAAGTTTCTCACTAAAGTAAGCTATGGGGCGCTTCTCTTGCATTAACACACCTCCTATGCCATTACCAGTAGCATCACAATGAATTTCAAATGGTTTGTCAAAGTTGCGTAATGCAAGCACGGGAGCATGAGTAAGCATATTCTTAAGCTCATTAAATGCGCTATCTTGAGATGGCCCCCAAACAAAGGGTGCATTCTTCTTACTCAAAGCATGCAACGGTGAAGCAATGGTGCTAAAGTCCTTCACAAATCTACGGTAGAAACCGGCTAAACCAAGAAAGCTACGCACTTGTTGCAAGTTGGTTGGTTGGGGCCAAGTTTTAATAGCATTGATCTTAGATTTATCAACATGAACACCCTTAGAAGACACAACAAAACCCAAGAAAACAAGCTTATCAACACCAAAAAGGCATTTGTCCATATTAGCAAAAAGGCGCTCTTTTCGGAGGGTTTGCAACACGGTTCTAAGGTAGGTGACATGATCTTTTAGGGATTTGCTAAACACGAGGATATCGTCAAAGTAGACCACAACAAATTCGCCAATATAGGGTCGAAAAACAAATGCATGAGTCTCGTGAAAGTACTGGGTGCTTCGGATAAACCCATTGGCATAACAAGCCATTTATATAAGCCAAATTTGGTCTTAAATGCGGTTTTCCATTCATCACCTTCTTGGATGCGCATTTGATAGTAGCCACTTTTAAGATCAATCTTAGAGAAAATGGTGGCTCCGCTAAGCTCATCTAGCATATGATCTAGGCGTGGAATGGGGTAACAATAACACACGGTAATAGCATTGATAGGACGACAATCGGAACACATGCGATATGTACCATCTTTCTTGGGAACAAGGATTACCGGTACGGCACAAGGGCTCAAACTTTCTCGTACATGGCCGTTGTCGATGAGTTGTTGTACTTGTCGTTGGATCTCCTTAGTTTCCTCGGGGTTGACGCGGTAGGGAGCCTTGTTAGGAAGGGGTGCTCCGGGGATGAGGTCGATTCGGTGCTCGATGCCTCGTAGTGGAGGTAGACCCGGAGGTAGCTCGTCGGGGAATACATCTTGGAATTCCTACAATAGAGAAGATAACACTAAAGGTAGAGAGTGAGAGATGTTAGCTTTTGGTGCCTCGTCCTTGCACAAAAGGACATAGTGCAAGACACTTGATGGGTTCTCATACACTTCTCTCATCTCACGTTTTGTGGCAAATAGGACTAAGTTTTTTTGTCACTCATCGTGGAGGCACTCAATTTGGGCTTGTGGCGCTCACTCTCTTTTTGGTGGTTCGCTCTCTCACTATTCTCCCCATGATGGGTGGCTTGCTTGTCGGCGATCACTTGGCTTGGAGACATAGGTCGTAGCACGTACTCCTTTCCTTTCATCTTGAAGCTATAGTGTTTTGTACGACCGTTGTGGATGACACCTCGGTCAAATTGCCATGGCCGTCCAAGAAGGAGGTGGCAAACGGACATCGGAACGACATCACACTCCAAAATGTCTTCGTATGCTCCGATCTTGAAGGGAACTTGTACCCTATGCTCGACTTGGGTAGTGCCGGAGTCGCTTAGCCATTGAACTTTGTAGGGATGTGGGTGCTTCATCTTGACCAATTGGAGCTTGGAGCATAGTTCTTCACTTGCCAAGTTATGACTACTCCCTCCGTCGATGATGACCTTGACGGACCTTCCATTGATGCCGGCATTGGTGTGGAAGATATGGCATCTTTGGTCTTCTTGTTGTTGATGTTGAAGAGTCAAGACCTTGGAGACAACGAGAGCAGAGCTCGAATCTTCGTCACAAAAGACTTGATCATCTTCATCCTCGTTCACTTGCCGGTGCATGGCCACCTACTCAAGGGCTTCCATTTCCTCTTCACTCATGGAGTCATATGTTCCATCGTCATTGAGGATCATGGTGCGCTTGTTTGTACACTCAAAGGACTTGTGGCCTCGGCCGCCACATGTGAAGCATTTGAAGGAACTTGTCTTGCTGGTCTCATCTGTCGGAGTAGATGATGAAGCTCTCGGCTTGCAGTTACTTGTAGTAGGAGGACGACTTGAGGTTGTCGAAGTTTTCTTGTAACTTGACTTGTCGCCGTTGCTTGTAGATGGCTTGGTTGAGGTAGAAGGTGTTGGAGTCGTTGAAGCTTGATTGTTGGAGAAGCCGTAGGACTTGGATGAGTACTTGGCATACTTGAAGTCATCTTGCACTTGACGTTCCACTTTTTTAGCTTGGTGCACTAGCTCGATGAGTTTCGAGTATGGTTGGAAGTCGGCGATCTTCTTGATTGGATGATTGAGTCCATTCAAGAAACGTGCCATAGTTTGCTCATCATCTTCCGTGACATTGGCTCGTATCATGGAGATCTCCATTTCCTTGTAGTATTCTTCAATGCTCTTGGTTCCTTGCTTGAGTAGTTGGAGTTTCTTGAAGAGGTCGCGATTGTAGTAGGTTGGTACGAAACGTGCTCTCATGACATCTTTCATTTGCGCCCAAGTTGTGATGGGTGGTTCACCTCTTGCCTCTCGGCGCTCAATGACTTGTTCTCACCAAATGAGGACGTAGTCTTGAAACTCAAGGGATGCCATCACGATTTTCTTCTCTTCCTCATAGTTGTGCAAGCGGAAGATTTTGTCAACCTTCAATGCCCATGAAAGGTACTCTTCGGGATCATTGCTTCCGTTGAACTTGGGCATGGTGAACTTTAGCTTGCCGTAGCATTGCACTTCATTGTGTTGGGGTTGAGGGTGATCACGTCCTTAACGAGGAGGATTGTCTCCCTCAACTTGCTCTTGTCGTGGATGATTTCCATTGTCTTCTTGCTCTTGTTGAACTTGAGGTTCTTGTCGACCTTGTGGAGGAGCTTGTCTAGCTTGACGATGCACTCGAGCTTGATATATCCGTTCTTGAACTTCATCATGAAGCGCTTCTTGTTGCTCTCGAGCTTGCCAGTTGCGCGTGGCTATGGCTCGACTTGACTCACGGAGGGCACGTTGCGCCTCAAGTGCTTGAGCTTCACGTAGTTGTTGTTCTTGGTGTTGTGCCTCGGCATCTTGTGCATCTTGGTGTTGTCGTGCACGCTCTTCCTCTTGTTGTTGGCGTTGACGTTGCCGTTCTTGTGCTTGCGCGAAGGTAGCTTGGTTTTGACGGTGTCGATGTTCTTGCGCGCGAGCTTGCTCTTGAGAGTCGTTGTCATGTAGAGGATTGCGGTTCGCTTGACGGTCTTGACGCGCAGCACGACGAAGAGTGTTTGATGTTGGAGTACTTGAGACGGAGATGGTGTCATCGGAGTGTGGAGTAGAGCGGCTCCGTCTTGATTAGGACGAAGTGGAAGAAGAGCGGTTGAGCAACAAAGCACGAATCTCGTCCATTCTTGCGCCGTTCTCTTGTTTGTGGTCGTCGAGCTTGTTGTCGAAGTACTCTCTTGTACGTTGCTCGGATAGTCGCAAGTCGGTGGCGAGGTTGTCGATGCGTTCGTTCATTGCTTGTTGATCTTGATGCAAAGCTTATTGAGCGCAAAAGAGGTGGCTCTTTGTAACGTAGGCGGACATGTCGTCGTCTTGCTCGATGAAGAGTGGGTTGGTAGAAGTACTTGGCCTATCCATCATTCCAAGCAAATATGCGAGTGGGAGAAAGAGAAGAACTTATACCAAATGTACCTTGACCGATGTTGAAGATGGATCAATGATCACTCAAATGTGGAACAAGGAAATAGCACAATTGGTACCAATTCTTATCGGTTTCTCACACCTACACAAGTAAAAGCTTATAGTGGAGCTTGGTTAGGATGGTGGCACAAAATTTGATGCAATTGATAGTGAGCTTCAATAATGTTGGAAAAGATTCACAAATTTGCAAATGCAACAAGTAGACCAATAGCAAAATATGGTACACGGAAACACACACACAAATAGATAAGTGCGGTCGTGCAACCAAGGAATGAGCCAAAATGTGGAGTCCACGAATATGCTCTTGTTGCACAACTCTAGAGAGACGCTAGCACGATTGCACAATAGGCGGATACGAAACTTGTGCACAACCTACTAAGCAAAAATGCAACAACTTCTATCCCAAGTATGCTATATGTATGGTATTCCGATGATATGATCCAAGATGATTGAGTATGACAATCTTAATGTAGTATGATGCTATGGTTCTTGCTTATAAGCTTTTTTGCTTAAAAGCTTGTTTGTCTCTTTCTCTTTTGAGCTCTTTTCTCATGCAAAACTTCACGAACCAAGATAGCAATTGTGTATGCGATGACAACTTTGTGACACAAAAGATGATACCAAGGTATGTACAACGATGATATGGCAAGTATGCAATGTAAAGTATGACCACTAATGTGCACAAGTGACGTTGCCAGCAATACTCAAAGGCTAGTCTCGATGGGTAAGCTACGCAAAAGTGGGCTATGGTGGTTATCAATGCAAAGGCAAGAATGTATGATGATATCACGATACCAAGATGAGGTTACCGTTGCGAAGATGAGCGGTGGTGATGTTGATGTCGAACCGTACCTAAATAGCCAAAACACAAAAGGACACGGGAACCGCAACTCAAATTCTCAAAGCAAAACGTGTCAAAATTGTCAGAATTGGTAGTGGGTAAGCGAAAGGTGGTGTTTGCGGAAAGCGGTGGTGCTATGCGGAAGTGATGGTGGTATGCAGAAGTGTACGTGGACACCGGAGCAAAATTTGGTGAGAGTTAGGCGGGAAACGGGTCGGTGGATGGAAATGATGTTGTTAGGGGCCGGATGTCCGGGTATGAGGGCCGGATGTCCGGGGGTCGGGCCGGATGTCCGGGCTCTGGATCCGTGGACGAACTCGAAGAACTCCGCGTGGAAGAGGAAAATTCGGGGGATTTTGTGGATGGAAATTGGGGAAAAGATGGGGGAAAGCTAGATCTACCTGCAACACACGAAATCCGCGGATGAAATCCAACAAAACTTCATCACACCAACAAATCACAAAAAAAATTGGGAGGCTATTTGATACGTCTCCAATGTATCTATAATTTTGATTGATCCATGCTGTTTTATTATCAATCTTGGATGTTTTATAATCATTTTATATCATTTTTTGGTACTAACCTATTAACATAGTGCCAAGTGCCAGTTGCTGTTTTTTTCCATGTTTTTTACATCACAAGAAGTCAATATCAAACGGAGTCCAAATGCCACGAAACTCAACGATGATTTTTTATGGGCCAGAATAAAGGCAATGGGCCTTGGTTGCACCTCGGGGGTGCCCCGAGGGGGGCACAACCCACCAGGGCGCGCCAGGAGGCCCAGGCGCGCCCCGGTTGTTGGGGAACGTAGTAATTTCAAAAAAATTCCTACGCACACGCAAGATCATGGTGATGCATAGCAACGAGAGGGGAGAGTGTCATCCACGTACTCTCGTAGACCGTTAAGCGGAAGCATTATGACAACGCGGTTGATGTAGTCGTACGTCTTCACGATCGACCAATCCTCAGTACCGAACGTATGGCACCTCCGCGTTCAGCACACGTTCAACTCGCTGACATCCCACGAACTCACGATCCAGTAGAGCTCGAGGGAGAGTTTCGTCAGCACGACGGCGTGGTGACTATGTTGATGAAGCTACCGTCGTAGGGCTTCGCCTACGCACCGCTACGATATGACCGAGGTGGATTATGGTGAAGGGGGGCACCGCACACGGCTGGGAGAGATCAATGATCAACTTGTGTGTTCTAGGGTGCCCCCTGCCCCCGTATATAAAGGAGCAAGGGGGGAGGCCAGCCGGCCCCTGTAGGGCGCGCCAGGAGGAGGAGTCCTCCTCCTAGTAGGAGTAGGACTCCTCTCTTTCCTACTCCTACTAGGAGGGGAAAGGAAGGGGGAGAAGGAGAAGGAAAGGGGGGCACCGCCCCCCCTTCCTAGTCCAATTCGGACCAGAGGGGGAGGGGGCGCGCGGCCTGCCCTGGCCGGCCCCTCTCTCTCTCCACTAGGGCCCAACTAGGCCCATTAACCCCCGGGGGGTTCCGGTAACCCCTCCAGCACTCCGGTAAAATCCCGATTTCACCCGGAACTCTTTCGACGTCCAAATATAAGCTTCCAATATATCAATCTTTATGTCTCAACCATTTGGAGACTCCTCGTCATGTCCGTGATCATATCCGGGACTCCGAACTATCTTCAGTACATCAAAACATATAAACTCATAATACCGATCGTCACAGAACTTTAAGCGTGCGGACCCTACGGGTTAGAGAACTATGTAGACATGACCGAGACACGTCTCCGGTCAATAACCAATAGCGGAACCTGGATGCTCATATTGGTTCCTACATATTCTATGAAGATCTTTATCGGTCAAACCGCATAACAACATACGTTGTTCCCTTTGTCATCGATATGTTACTTGCCCGAGATTCGATCGTCGGTATCTCAATATCTAGCTCAATCTCGTTACCGGCAAGTCTCTTTCCTCGTTCCGTAATGGATCATCTCGCAACTAGCTCATTAGTCACATTGCTTGCAAGGCTTATAGCGATGTGCATTACCGAGAGGGCCCACAGATACCTCTCCGACAATCGGAGTGACAAATTCTAATCTCGATCTATGCCAACTCAACAAGTACCATCGGAGACACCTGTAGAGCACCTTTATAATCACCCAGTTATGTTGTGACGTTTGGTAGCACACAAAGTGTTCCTCCGGTAATCAGGAGTTGCATAATCTCATAGTCATAGGAACATGTATAAGTCATGAAGAAAGCAATAGCAGTAAACTAAACGATCAAGTGCTAAGCAAACGGGATGGGTCAAGTCAATCACATCATTCTCCTAATGATGTGATCCCATTAATCAAATGACAACTCATGTTTATGGCTAGGAAACTTAACCATATTTGATTAACGAGCTAGTCAAGTAGAGGCATACTTGTGACACTCTGTTTGTCTATGTATTCACACATGTATTATGTTTCCGGTTAATACAATTCTAGCATGAATAATAAACATTTATCATGATATGAGGAAATAAATAATAACATTATTATTGCCTCTAGGGCATATTTCCTTCAGTCTCCCACTTGCACTAGAGTCAATAATCTAGATTACACAGTAATGATTCTAACACCCATGGAGTCTTGGTGCTGATCATGTTTTGCTCGTGGAAGAGGCTTAGTCAATGGGTCTGCAACATTCAGATCCGTATGTATTTTGCAAATCTCTATGTCTCCCACCTGGACTTGATCCTAGATGGAATTGAAGCATCTCTTGATGTGCTTGGTTCTCTTGTGAAATCTGGATTCCTTTGCTAAAGCAATTTCACCAGTATTGTCAGTGACGATTTTCATTGGACCCGATGCACTAGGTATGACACCTAGATCGGATATGAACTCCTTCATCCAGACTCCTTCATTTGCTGCGTCCGAAGCAGCTATGTACTCCGCTTCACACGTAGATCCCGCCACTACGCTTTGTTTAGAACTGCACCAACTGACAGCTCCACCGTTCAATGTAAACACGTATCCGGTTTGCAATTTAGAATCTTCTGGATCAGTGTCAAAGCTTGCATCGACGTAACCATTTACGACGAGCTCTTTGTCACCTCCATAAACGATAAACATATCCTTAGTCCTTTTCATGTATTTCAGGATGTTCTTGACCGCTGTCCAGTGATCCATTCCTGGATTACTTTGGTACCTCCCTGCTAAGCTAATAGCAAGGCACACATCAGGTCTGGTACACAGCATTGCATACACGATAGAGCCTATGGCTGAAGGATAGGGAACACTTTTCATTTTCTCTCTATCTTCTGCAGTGGTCGGGCATTGAGTCTGACTCAACTTCACACCTTGTAACACAGGCAAGAACCATTTCTTTGCTTGATCCATTTTGAACTTTTTCAAAACTTTGTCAAGGTATGTGCTTTGTGAAAGTCCAATTAAGCGTCTTGATCTATCTCTATAGATCTTGATGCCCAATATGTAAGCAGCTTCACCGAGGTCTTTCATTGAAAAACTCTTATTCAAGTATCCTTTTATGCTATCCAGAAATTCTATATCATTTCCAATTAGCAATATGTCATCCACATATAATATTAGAAATGCTACAGAGCTCCTACTCACTTTCTTGTAAATACAGGCTTCTCCAAAAGTCTGTATAAAACCATATGCTTTGATCACACTATCAAAACATTTATTCCAACTCCGAGAGGCTTGCACCAGTCCATAAATGGATCGCTGGAGCTTGCACACTTTGTTAGCTCCCTTTGGATCGACAAAACCTTCCGGTTGCATCATATACAACTCTTCTTCCAGAAATCCATTCAGGAATGCAGTTTTGACATCCATTTGCCAAATTTCATAATCATAAAATGCGGCAATTGCTAACATGATTCGGACAAACTTAAGCATCGCTACGGGTGAGAAAGTCTCATCGTAGTCAACTCCTTGAACTTGTCGAAAACCTTTCGCAACAAGTCGAGCTTTGTAGACAGTAACATTACCGTCAGCGTCAGTCTTCTTCTTGAAGATCCATTTATTCTCTATGGCTTGCCGATCATCGGGCAAGTCAACCAAAGTCCACACTTTGTTCTCATACATGGATCCCATCTCAGATTTCATGGCCTCAAGCCATTTTGCGGAATCTGGGCTCACCATCGCTTCCTCATAGTTCGTAAGTTCGTCATGGTCTAGTAACATGACCTCCAGAACAGGATTACCGTACCACTCTGGTGCAGATCTTACTCTGGTTGACCTACGAGGTTCAGTAGTAACTTGATCTGAAGTTACATGATCATCATCATTAGCTTCCTCACTAATTGGTGTAGAAGTCACAGGAACCGGTTTCTGTGATGAACTACTTTCCAATAAGGGAGCAGGTACAATTACCTCATCAAGTTCTACTTTCCTCCCACTCACTTCTTTCGAGAGAAACTCCTTCTCTAGAAAGGATCCATTCTTAACAACAAATGTCTTGCCTTCAGATCTGTGATAGAAGGTGTACCCAACAGTTTCCTTTGGGTATCCTATGAAGACACATTTCTCCAATTTGGGTTCAAGCTTATCAGGTTGAAGCTTTTCACATAAGCATCGCAGCCCCAAACTTTAAGAAACGACAACTTTGGTTTCTTGCCAAACTACAGTTCATAAGGCGTCGTCTCAACGGATTTCGATGATGCCCTATTTAACGTGAATGTAGCCGTCTCTAAAGCATAACCCCAAAACGATAGCGGTAAATCAGTAAGAGACATCATAGATCGCACCATATCTAGTAAAGTACGATTACGACGTTCGGACACACCATTTCACTGTGGTGTTCCGGGTGGCTTGAGTTGCGAAACTATTCCGCATTGTTTTAAATGTAGACCAAACTCGTAACTCAAATATTCTCCTCCACGATCAGATCGTAGAAACTTTATTTTCTTGTTACGATGATTTTCCACTTCACTCTGAAATTCTTTGAACTTTTCAAATGTTTCAGACTTATGTTTCATTAAGTAGATATACCCATATCTGCTCAAATCATCTGTGAAGGTGAGAAAACAACGATACCCGCCGCGAACCTCAATATTCATTGGACCACATACATCAGTATGTATGATCTCCAACAAATCTGTTGCTCGCTCCATTGTTCCGGAGAACGGCGTTTTAGTCATCTTGCCCATGAGGCATGGTTCGCAAGTACCAAGTGATCATAATCAAGTGATTCTAAAAGTCCATCAGAATGGAGTTTCTTCATGCGCTTTACACCAATATGACCTAAACGGCAGTGCCACAAATAAGTTGCACTATCATTATCAACTCTACATCTTTTAGATTCAATATTATGAATATGTGTATCACTACTATGGAGATTCATCAAAATTAGACCACTCTTCAAGGGTGCATGACCATAAAAGATATTACTCATATAAATAGAACAACAATTATTCTCAGATTTAAATGAATAACCGTCTCGCATCAAACAAGATCCAGATATAATGTTCATGCTCAACGCTGGCACCAAATAACAATTATTCAGGTCTAAAACTAATCCCGAAGGTAGATGTAGAGGTAGCGTGCCGACCGCGATCACATCGACTTCGGAACCATTTCCCACGCGCATCGTCACCTCGTCCTTAGCCAATCTTCGCTTAATCCGTAGTCCCTGTTTCGAGTTGCAAATATTAGCAACAAAACCAGTATCAAATACCCAGGTGCTACTGCGAGCATTAGTAAGGTACACATCAATAACATGTATATCACATATACCTTTGTTCACCTTGCCATCCTTCTTGTCCGCCAAATACTTGGGGCAGTTCCGCTTCTAGTGACTAGTCCCTTTGTAGTAGAAGCACTCAGTCTCAGGCTTAGGTCCAGACTTGGGCTTCTTCACTTGAGCAGCAACTTGCTTGCCGTTCTTCTTGAAGTTCCCCTTCTTCCCTTTACCCTTTTTCTAGAAACTGGTGGTCTTGTTGACCATCAACACTTGATGCTCCTTCTTGATTTCTACCTCTGCAGCCTTTAGCATTGCGAAGAGCTCGGGAATTGTCTTATCCATCCCTTGCATATTATAGTTCATCACGAAGCTCTTGTAGCTTGGTGGCAGTGATTGAAGAATTCTGTCAATGACACTATCATCCGGAAGATTAACTCCTAGTTGAATCAAGTGATTGTTATACCCAGACATTTTGAGTATATGCTCACCGACAGAACTATTCTCCTCCATCTTGCAGCTATAGAACTTATTGGAGACTTCATATCTCTCAATCCGGGCATTTGCTTGAAATATTAACTTCAACTCCTAGAACATCTCATATGCTCCATGACGTTCAAAATGTCGTTGAAGTCCCGGTTCTAAGCCGTAAAGCATGGCACACTGAACTATTGAGTAGTCATCAGCTTTGCTCTGCCAGACGTTCATAACATCTGGCGTTGCTCCTGCAGCGGGTTTGGCACCAAGCGGTGCTTCCAGGACGTAATTCTTCTATGCAGCAATGAGGATAATCCTCAAGTTACGGACCCAGTCCGTGTAATTGCTACCATCATCTTTCAACTTTGCTTTCTCAAGGAACGCATTAAAATTCAACGGAACAACAGCACGGGCCATCTATCTACAAACAACATAGACATGCAAAATACTATCAGGTACTAAGTTCATGATAAATTAAAGTTCAATTAATCATATTACTTAAGAACTACCACTTAGATAGACATCCCTCGAGTCATCTAAATGATCACGTGATCCAAATCAACTAAACCATGTCCAATCATCACGTGAGATGGAGTAGTTTTCAATGGTGAACATCACTATGTTGATCATATCTACTATATGATTCACGTTCGACCTTTCAGTCTCCAGTGTTCCGAGGCCATATCTGCATATGCTAGGCTCGTCAAGTTTAACCCGAGTATTCTGCGTGTGCAAAACTGGCTTACACCCGTTGTATTTGAACGTAGAGCTTATCACACCCGATCATCACGTGGTGTCTCGGCACGACGAAATTTTGCAACGGTGCATACTCAGGGAGAACGCTTATACCTTGAAATTTAGTGAGAGATCATCTTATAATGCTACCATCAATCAAAGCAGAATAAGATGCATAAAGGATAAACATCACATGCAATCAATATAAGTGATATGATATGGTCATCATCATCTTGTGCCTTTGATCTCCATCTCCAAAGCACCGTCATGATCACCATCGTCACCGGCGCGACACCTTGATCTCCATCGTAGCATCGTTGTCGTCTCGCCAACTATTGCTTCTACGACTATCGCTACCGCTTAGTGATAAAGTAAAGCAATTACAGGGCGATTGCATTGCATACAATAAAGCGACAACCATATGGCTCCTGCCAGTTGCCGATAACTCTGTTACAAAACATGATCATCTCATACAATAAAATATAGCATCATGTCTTGACCATATCACATCACAACATGCCCTGCAAAAACAAGTTAGACATCCTCTACTTTGTTGTTGCAAGTTTTACGTGGCTGCTACGGGCTGAGCAAGAACCGTTCTTACCTACGCATCAAAACCAGAACGATAGTTCGTCAAGTTAGTGTTGTTTTAACCTTCTCAAGGACCGGGCGTAGCCACACTCGATTCAACTAAAGCTGGAGAAACTGACACCCACCTGCCACCTGTGTGCAAAGCACGTCGGTAGAACCAGTCTCACGTAAGCGTACGCGTAATGTCGGTCCGGGCCGCTTCATCCAACAATACCGCTGAACCAAAGTATGACATGCTGGTAAGCAGTATGACTTGTATCGCCCACAACTCATTTGTGTTCTACTCGTGCATATAACATCTACGCATAAACTAGGCTCGGATGCCACGTTGGGGAACGTAGTAATTTCAAAAAAAATCCTACGCACACGCAATATCATGGTGATGCATAGCAACGAGAGGGAAGATTGTCGTCCACGTACCCTCGTAGACCGTTAAGCGGAAGCGTTATGACAACGCGGTTGATGTAGTCATACGTCTTCATGATCGACCGATCCTCAGTACCGAACGTACGGCACCTCCGCGTTCAGCACACGTTCAACTCGGTGACGTCCCACGAACTCACGATCCAGTAGAGCTCGAGGGAGAGTTTTGTCAGCACGATGGCGTGGTGACTATGTTGATGAAGCTACTATCACAGGGCTTTGCCTAAGCACCGCTACGATATGACCGAGGTGGATTATGGTGGAGGGGGGCACCGCACACGGCTGGGAGAGATCAATGATCAACTTGTGTGTTCTAGGGTGCCCTCCTTCCCCCGTATATAAAGGAGCAAGGGGGGAGGCCGGCCGGCCCCTGTAGGGCGCACCAGGAGGAGGAGTCCTCCTCCTAGTAGGAGTAGGACTCCCCTCTTTCCTACTCCTACTAGGAGGGGGAAAGGAAGGGGGAGAAGGAGAAGGAAAGGGGGGCGCCGCCCGCCCCCCTTCCTAGTCCAATTCGGACCAGAGGGGTAGGGGGCGCGCGGCCTGCCCTGGCCGGCCCCTCTCTCTCTCCACTAGGGCCCAACTAGGCCCATTAACCCCCGGGGGATTCCGGTAACCCCTCTGGCACTCCGGTAAAATCCCGATTTCACCCGGAACTCTTCCGACGTCCAAATATAAGCTTCCAATATATCAATCTTTATGTCTCGACCATTTCGAGACTCCTCGTCATGTCCGTGATCATATCTGGGACTCCAAACTATCCTCGGTACATCAAAACATATAAACTCATAATACCGATCGTCACAGAACTTTAAACGTGCGGACCCTATGGGTTCGAGAAATATGTAGACATGACCGAGACACGTATCCGATCAATAACCAATAGTGGAACCTAGATGCTCATATTGGTTCCTACATATTCTACGAAGATCTTTATCGGTCAAACCGCATAACAACATACGTTGTTCCCTTTGTCATCGATATGTTACTTGCCCGAGATTCGATCGTCGGTATCTCAATACCTAGCTCAATCTCGTTACCAGCAAGTCTCTTTACTCGTTCCGTAATGCATGATCCCGCAACTAGCTCATTAGTCACATTGATTGCAAGGCTTATAGTGATGTGCATTATCGAGAGGGCCCACAGATACCTCTCCGACAATCGGAGTGACAAATTCTAATCTCGATCTATGCCAACTCAACAAGTACCATCGGAGACACCTGTAGAGCACCTTTATAATTACCCAGTTACGTTGTGATGTTTGGTAGCACACAAAGTGTTCCTCCGGTAATCGGGAGTTGCATAATCTCATAGTCATAGGAACATGTATAAGTCATGAAGAAAGCAATAGCAGTAAACTAAATGATCAAGTGCTAAGCTAACGGAATGGGTCAAGTCAATCACATCATTCTCCTAATGATGTGATCCCGTTAATCAAATGACAACTCATGTCTATGGCTAGGAAACTTAACCATCTTTGATTAACGAGCTAGTCAAGTAGAGGCATACTAGTGACACTATGTTTGTCTATGTATTCACACATGTATTATGTTTCCGGTTAATACAATTCTAGCATGAACAATAAACATTTATCATGATATGAGGAAATAAATAGTAACTTTATTATTGCCTCTAGGGCATAATTCCTTGACTGGTGGGTTGTGCCCACCTCGGGTGCCCCCCGGACCGCCTCTTTGCTCTATAAATACCCCAAAAATCCACAAACCCTAGGGGAGTCGACGAAATATTCATCCAGCCGCCGCAGAGTCCAGAACCACCAGATCCAATCTAGACACCATCACGGAGGGGTTCACCACTTCCATTGCTGCCTCTCCGATGATGTGTGAGTAGTTCTTTGTAGACCTTCGGGTCCGTAGTTAGTAGCTAGACGGCTTTCTCTCTCTCGCTGAATTCTCAATACAATGGTCTCTTGGAGATCCCTATGATGTAACTCTTTTTGCGGTGTGTTTGTTGGGATCTGATGAACTTCGAGTTTATGATCAGTTATATCTTTTTATATCCATGAAAGTTATTTGAGTTTCTTTGATCTCTTATAGCCTCGTATTTCTTCTCCGATATTGGGTTTTGTTTGGCCAACTTGATCTATTTATCTTGCAATGGGAAGAGGTGCCCGGTAGTGGGTTCTATCTTACGGTGCTTGATCCCAGTGACAGAAGGGGAACCGACACGTATGTATCGTTGCTACAAAGGATAAAAAGATGGGATCTATATCTACCGCCATATAGATAAACGGATCTTGTCTACATCATGTCATCGTTCTTATTGCATTACTCCGTTTTTCCATGAACTTAATACACTAGATGCATGCTGGATAGCGGTCGATGTGTGGAGTAATAGTAGTAGATGCAGGCAGGAGTCGGTACTAATCTTGGACGTGATGCCTATGTAATGATCATTGCCTGGATATCGTCATGATTATTTGAAGTTCTATCAATTGCCCAACAGTAATTTGTTTACCCACCGTTTGCTATTTTTCTCGAGAGAAGCCACTAGTGAAACCTACGGCCCCGGGTCTTATTTCTCATATATTTGCTTTACGATCTACTTTTCCTTTGCGTTTTTATTCAGATCTATTAAAACAAAAAATACAAAAATACCTTGCTGCACTTTTATTTATTTGCGATCTATTATTTCAATACAATACAATTTACCTCACGTCCTTTTGCCTATCTTGAGGCGCCATACCCCGGAAGGGATTGACAACCCCTTTAACACTGTAACGCCCACGATGCGGCTATATCTCCCACGTGTCGAGGCACGACTTAGAGGCATAACCGCATTGTGGTTTTGTCGCAAGAAGGGTCATCTGCACACAATCCCATGTAATGAACAAGAATGGGATAAAGAGTTGGCTTACAATCGCCACTTCACACAATACATAAATATAATTCATGCATCATCCAAAATACACACATAGACCGACTACGGTCAAGATTCAAATGAAAATAAGATAACCCCAAATGCTAGATCCCCGATCGTCCCAACTGGGCTCCACTACTGATCATCAGGAAAAGACACATAGTAACGACCACGTTCCTCATCGAACTCCCACTTGAGGTCGATCCCATCATCTGCACTGGCATCGTCGGCACCTGCAACTGTTTTGGTAGAATCTGCGAGTCACGAGGACTCAGCAATCTCACACCCGCGAGATCAAGACTATTTAAGATTATAGGAAAGGATGGTGAAATGAGGTGGAGCTGCAGCAGGCACTAAGCACATATAGTGGCTAACATACGCAAAAGAGAGCGAGAAGAGAAGCAACGGAACGGTCGTCATCTAGTAATGACCAAGAAGTGATCCTGAACTCCTACTTACGTCATTCATAACTCAAACCGTGTTCACTTCCCGGACTCCGCCGAGAAGAGACCATCACGGCTACACACACGGTTGATGTATTTTAATTGGGTCAAGTGACAAGTTTTCTACAACCGGGCATTAACAAATTCCCATCTGCCTCATAACTGCGGGCACGGCTTTCGAAAGATAATACCCTGCAGGGGTGTCCCAACTTAGCCCATCATAAGCTCTCACGGTCAACGAAGGATAAACCTTCTCCCGGAAAGACCCGATCAATCTCGGAATCCCGGTTTACAAGACATTTCGACAATGGTAAAACAAGACCAGCAAAGCCGCCCGATGTGCCGACAAATCCCGATAGGAGCTGCACATATCTCATTCTCAGGGCAACACCGGATGAGACATCCTACGAGTAAAACCAGACCTCGAGTTTCCACGAGGGGGCCCCGCAGTCTACTCAGTTCGGACCAACACTCGAAGGAGCACTGGCCCGGGGGGGTTAAAATAAAGATGACCCTCGGGCTCGCGAAAACCCGGGGGAAAAGGCTTAGGTGGCTAATGGTAAAACCAAGGTTGGGCCTTGCTGGAGGAGTTTTATTCAAGGCGAACTGTCAAGGGGGTCCCATAAATCACCCAACCGCGTAAGGAACGCAAACTCAAGGAACATAATCCCAGTATGACGGAAACTAGGGCGGCAAGAGTGGAACAAAACACCAGGCATAAGGCCGAGCCTTCCACCCTTTACCAAAATATATAGATGTATTAATATAATAAGAGATATTGTGATATCCCAAAATATCCATGTTCCAACATGGAACCAACTTCAACTTCACCTGCAACTAGCAACGCTATAAGAAGGGCTGATCAAAAGCGGTAGCTTAGCCAAACAACGGTTTGCTAGGAAAAGGATGGTTAGAGGCTGACATGGCAATATGGGAGGCATGATATAACAAGTGGTAGGTAGCGGAGCATGGCAATAGAACGAACAACTAGCAAAGCAAATATAGAAATGATTTCGAGGGGTGGTCATCTTGCCTGCAAGGTTCTCAAAGTTGTCGAAAGCTTGATCCTCGTAAGCGTACTCAACAGGTTCCTCGTTCACGAACTCGTCTCCCGGATCTACCCAAGACAAGAACACAAACAACGGAACCACAATCAATCACGGGAAATGCACAAGCAACATGATGCAATACATGAATGATATGCGAGATATGAAATGCGATGCATATGCGTGCTCCGGAAGGAAAAAGATGAACAAGGCAGTAACTTGGCAAACCAAGCATGCCACTGGAAAGATGAGATGATTTCGGTTGGAGTCGATATAAAGATCACCGGAAACGGATGCACGGTTTGCAAATGGCAAGCAAAACAAGAATGACACGAATCTGCGATTAACAGCATGATAGCACTTAGAATGCAACAAGTAACAATGCTACAGCACTCCAACATAGCAACTAAGCATATGGTAGTAATCTACAGGAGATGCTTGACAAAAGATGAACACTGAGCTACGGCTAGTTCACAACATAACAGGCTCAAACAAGCATGGCGAAAGTGAAAAGGAAATCAGGTTCAGAGCATGAAATCAACATGCTACAGGAATTTAACATGGCAAAACAAGGCATGACATGAATATAATAAATGCATATGACAAAAGTCCCTTACTGACCATGAGCCAAAAAGGACCAGACGATATGATGGCAACCACGTAAACATAGCAAGTTTCGTTAACAGGTTTCAGACTTGGCAGAAAACAGAGCATGGCAGAAACAGACATTATGAGGGCATCTTGGTGAGCTTGATGCACTCACCACAAAGCAATGCATGACAAAACAAGCATACCTACAGCAAGATGGCATGTTTATGAATCTATACAACGCAAGAGAAAATATATAGCATGGATGAAACAACTACAACAAGCTTGGAAAAATTGAATATCATGTTAACAATCTGCCAGAAATATTTTATAGCAAACGTAGAGCAAGATTGAGTCATGCTATGGCACTCCATAATTTCAAACAAGGGCAGGAATGGATCAACTACAACAATATCTACAAAACATCCTTACTGAACATCTCCAAAATATGCATGCAACTCTCTGTAGCATCAAGTTTACATGGCAACAAAATAACAGCAGACAAAGACTTGGAGAAATCAGTGTCCCTGAAATCAGAAACATTACGGAGCCTAGTTTGCATGCTTGTGCTAGTCACCACAGAGATCACAAAAATACATGGAATACACCAATGGAAAGATGGCATGGCATACAACAAAACACATGTAGAGCTCATGCCCATAAGATGCACAGATTAAATGCAA
This sequence comes from Triticum aestivum, assembly GCF_018294505.1. NCBI lineage: Eukaryota > Viridiplantae > Streptophyta > Magnoliopsida > Poales > Poaceae > Triticum > Triticum aestivum. The sequence goes on from NC_057811.1 coordinate 154,208,831, forward strand.
CAAAAATAACAAATCTCCAAGTTCTGCTAAGTAATAGCAGATAACAGCAACTAGCACTCTTGCACCAGAGATTTGGGCATCAAGATGGACTCTAATGAACATGATGCAATTGAACAAAATGTAGAGCATCACGAGACAAACATTTAGATATATTACACGCACAAAACAGAGCTATATACAGAGAGTTAGGATGCGATAAACAGGTGCACTTATTGTAAAAACATCAAGACTTGGTGAAAAAACGGGGGAGGCAGAAAGTCAACCTGAGGGTTGACTGGATTGGGATCTCAGCTCGGGCTCGAGCTCGGGTCGCTGGAGGTTCGCCGGAGCAGTGGAGTTTGCCGGAGGAAGTGGAGACGGCGGCCGGCGCTTAGGGCGCGGGCGCGGTGGAGAGGAGAGGAGGAGGCGCCGGACGGCGGAGGGGCGCCGGCGACGGGGGCGGCGTCCGCGGCGGCGGCTGGGCGAGCTCGGGCCCGCGGCGGCGCTGGCCGGCGAGGCGCACGGCGGCGGCCGGCAGACGGGCCTCGGCGGCGCTGGGCGCGGGCCCGCACGGGTACTGGCGCGGAGGAGACGGGCTCGGGAGGGCCCGCGGCGGGCTCCGGCGGGCCGCGCGGGGAGGAGAGAGAGAGGGTGGCCGGCGGGGTGACATGGCGCGCTCTGATTGGTCGGGCGCGGCGGCGGATTTTCGTCCGGCCGGACCGGACGTGTCCGGCGGCGCGGGGTGGAAGAAGACTAGGGTTGCACCGCGAATGTATTTCGGGAGGGTTGCATATATATAGGTAGAGGGAGCTAGGAGAGTCCAAATGAGGTGCGGTTTTCGCCCACACGATCGTGATCGAACGACCTAGAGCATGGAAGAGAGTTTGGTGGGTTTTGGGCTGTTTAGAGAGGGGTTTTGCTGCAACACACAAACGGCATCTGCGGTTACCCGGTTAACCGTTGGAGTACCAAACGACCTTCAAATGGAACGAAACTTGACCGGTGGTCTCCCGGTGGTATACCAAGGCCACTTGACAAGCCTCGGTCCATTCCGATAATGTTTAACACCCGCTCACGAAAATAAACAAGGGGGGTGCGCCGGAGGAGATGGGAGCGCCGGATTGCAAAACGGACAACGGGGAAAATGCTCGGATGCATGAGACGAACACATATGCGAATGCAATGCACATGATGACATGATATGAAAAGCATGACATGAACAAAATGCAAAACGAAAAACAACACCCGAACACGGAGGGAATATCATAGCACAAAGCCGAAAATGGCAAGAGTTGGAGTTACAAATATGGAAAGTTACATGCGGGGTGTTACAACACTCCACCACTACGAGAGGATCTCGTCCCGAGATCTAGGACTGGAAGAACTCCGGATATTCGGAACGGAGGTGGTCCTCGCACTCCCAGGTGGCTTCCCGGTCGGAATGGTGCGACCACTTCACTTTCAGGAATTTGATTGACTTGTTGCGAGTCTTGCGCTCAGTTTCTTCAAGAATAGCAACGGGGTACTCATGATAAGACAAATCTTCTTGGAGGTCAATCTCTTCGAAGTTGATAGTGCGCTCAGGCGTCTTGAAGCACTTGCGGAGCTGTGACATGTGGAACAAATCGTGCACGTTCGCGAAGTTGGAAGGAAGCTCAAGTTGATAGGCGAGGTCGCCTCTTTTGCCAATGATCTTGAAAGGACCCACGTATCTAGGGGCAAGCTTCCCTTTGATACCGAAACGACGAGTGCCTTTCATTGGAGAGACGCGGAGGTAGACATGGTCTCCGATCTCGAAAGCCAAATCACGGTGCTTACTATCATAGTAACTCTTCTGGCGCAATTGCGCGGCTTTGAGATTTTCACGGATGACTTTACACATTTCTTCAGCCTCTGTGATTAAGTCATTGCCAAGAAGTTGGCGTTCACCAGTCTCTGACCAATTGAGAGGAGTACGACACTTTCTGCCATAGAGAAACTCGAATGGGGCCTTGCCCGAACTCGCTTGGAAGCTGTTGTTGTAGGAGAATTCGGCATATGGAAGACAATCTTCCCATTTCATGCCAAAGGAAATGACACAAGCCCTGAACATATCTTCAAGGATTTGATTGACTCGCTCGACTTGGCCACTAGTTTGAGGATGGAAAGCTGTGTTGAAGCGAATGTTGGTGCCCATGGCCTTCTGGAAGGAGTCCCAGAACTTAGAGGTGAAGATGCTTCCACGATCTGAAGAAATCAATTGTGGAATGCCGTGCAAGGGGACAATCCTGGAGGTGTGTAGCTCTGCCAACTGAGCTACTGTGATAGATTCTTTGATTGGAAGGAAATGAGCCACTTTAGAAAGCTTGTCAATGACAACGAAGATAGCATCATTTCCACGCTTGGACTTGGGAAAACCAGTCACGAAGTCCATTTCGATATGATCAACATTCTGGGATAGCAAGAGGTTGGAGGAGACCAGCTGATCGTTGGTGTTCTGCTTTCACTCTTCGACAGACATCACATTCATTCACGAATTGAGCAATCTCTCACTTCATTCGAGTCCACCAATACGACTGCTTGAGGTCATGGTACATCTTCGTACTTCCAGGATGAATGGAAAGAAGAGAATTGTGTGCCTCGTTCATAATGACTTTCCTTAAATCACCTTTAGGAACCACAATCCGTTCCTCGAAGAATAAAGTGTCTCTGTCATCAATGCGATAGCACTTGTATTTGGAAAGACCCTTGTCGATACCACGTTTCACCTTCTTCACCATGGTATCCAGGAGTTGTGCCTCACAAATTTGATCTTCCAAAGTAGGAGAGACTATGAGGTTGGCAAGAAAGCCTTGAGGAACAACTTGGAGATTCAGCTTGCGGAAAGCTTCACAAAGATCCGGTTGGAATGGCTTCAGAATTAAGCTGTTGCAATAAGCCTTCCTGCTCAAAGCATCTGCAATGACATTGGCTTTGCCTGGAGTATATTCAATACTCGGATTATACTCTTGAATCATTTCGACCCATCGAGTCTGCCTGAGGTTGAGGTTGGGCTGAGTGAAGATGTACTTGAGACTCTTGTGATCGGTGAATATGTCCACTTTTCTTCCCAACAAGAGATGTCTCCACGTTATTAATGCATGGACAACTGCCGCCAACTCAAGATCGTGAGTGGGGTAGTTATTTTCGTTGGGCTTCAACTGACGAGAGGTGTAGGCCACAACTTTCTTCTCTTGCATTAACACAGCACCGAGACCTTGAAGAGAAGCATCACAGAAAACTTCAAATGGCTTGGATTCATCAGGAGGAGTTAAGACAGGAGCTGTGACGAGTTTCTCTTTGAGAGTGTTGAAAGCAACGTCACACTCAGGAGACCAGACATACTTCACATGCTTCTGGAGGAGGTTGGAAAGAGGCTTTGCAATCTTAGAGAAATTCTCAACGAATCTTCGGCAATAGCTTGCAAGACCAAGAAAACTGCGGAGCTGCTTGACATTCTGAGGAGGTTCCCAATTCACAATTGCAGACACCTTCTCGGGATTAACAGCGATGCCCTTGGCAGAGATGATGTGACCAAGGTAAAGAACTTCATCAAGCCAAAACTCACATTTGGAGAACTTCGCATAGAATTGATACTCTCTGAGCTTGTCGAGCACCAATCGCAAATGTTTGGCATGATCCTTCTTATTCTTGGAGAAGACCAAGATATCATCGAGATACACCAGGACGAATTCATTGGTATAGGGGTTGAAGATGAAATTCATCATCCGAGAGAATGTTGGAGGAGCATTGACAAGGCCGAAAGACATGACAGTATATTCATAAGAACCAAAGCTTGTTCTGAATGCTGTCTTGGGAATATCTTCTTCACGAATGCGAATCTGATGATAACCCATACGAAGGTCAAGCTTGGAGAATACTTTAGCACCTTTGAGTTGCTCGAATAACTCATTGATGTTGGGAAGTGGATACTTGTTCTTGATTGTCTTCTTGTTCAATGGACGGTAGTCGACACAAAGTCGGTCCGTGCCATCCTTCTTCTGGACAAAAAGAACACCACAACCCCATGGAGATGAAATCGGTCTGATCAAACCCAGACGCTCTTGTTCATCGAGCTGTTTCTTCAATTCCTTCAGCTCCTTGGGTCCAAGCTTGTATGGACGCTTGCAAACGGGTTCAGTGCCCGGCTCAAGATCGATAACGAACTCAACTGGCCGGTGAGGAGGCATACCCGGAAGCTCTTCTGGAAAGACATCTTGATACTCACAAACGACTGGAATTTGAGAGATGGCATTCAATTCGCCCTTCTCATTGAGAGAAAACAACCGAAATGGTTTCATCACGAGCGGCATAAATAATCACATCCTCAGAAGAGTGTGTCAATTGAATTTCCCTGGCAGCACAATCAAGTTGAGCCTTGTGCTTAGAAAGCCAGTCCATCCCGAGAATAAGATCAATATCCGAGTCACCAAGAACAACTGGAGAAGACAAAAATTTATTGTTTCCCATCTTGATGGAAACATTGGGAGCAACCAAACTAGAAGTCAAAAGCTTTCCCGGAGAAACAACTTGCATAACTTTGGATAAAATCTCTGTGTCAACATTGTGCTTCGATGCAAATGGGTATGACAAGAAAGAATGCGATGCACCAGTATCAAATAAGATTTTTGCAGGAATATCATTAACTGAGAGATTACCCATTATCACATCAGTAGATTCCTCCGCTTGAGCTGCATTCATCATGTTCACCTTTGCAGACTTTGGATTATGCTTGACCACTGCATTGCTGGAAGATCTGACAGGAGGAGGAGGCGGAAGGCGCCTTTGGTTGAAGCACTTGTTAGCATAGTGACCTTTCTGCTGACACTTGTTGCAAGTCACCTCTGAGAGTGGACGATGATAAGGAGCATTCGACTTTGGAGCTTGATTCTGAGACTTGTTCTGATAGCCAGAGTTGGAAGAGTGGGAAGATCCATGGCCACCTTTGTTCTTCTGCTGGTAAGGCTGACGAAACAGAGGAGGAGGAGGCAACCAGAACTTCTGTTGCTTAGCAGCCACAAGTGAGGAAGAAGAAGACTGAACTGCATCCCTGACTCTCTTCTTAGAAGCCTCACACTTGAGCTGAGCAGCCTCTTGCTTCAGTGCCATATTATAGAATTGATCAAACTGAGTAGGCTCAACAAGAACGAGAGCTAACTGCAGATCCTCTCTAAGGCCACCTCTGAAGTGATAGATCATGCTCTTTTCATCAGGAACGTCTTGTTTAGCGAAGCGAGCAAGTTTCTGAAACTGGATGTTGAATTGATACACAGACATGTTGCCTTGCTTGAGATTGCGGAACTCCTCACGCTTACTCTCAACAACACTTTGTGGAATGTGGTGCGCTTTGAAATCCCGACAGAAGTCAGTCCAAGTAATCACACGACCTCCTCTGGAATCTTTGTATTGTTGATACCAATCAGCAGCTTGGTCCTTGAGCTGAAAAGAAGCGAACTTGACATAGTCCTCAGGCCTGACATTGCTACATTCAAAATTCTTGTTGATGTCCACGAGCCAATCATCGGCATCCGTGGCCTCGGCACAGTAGCTGAAAGACTTGGGCTGATTTGCGAGAAACTGGTTGAGGGTAGCGAAGTGAGGCTGATTGTTGCCTTGACCTTCATTTCCTTTGCCTTGCCCTTGGGTGCGTTCTTGCAAGAGTTGCAGAATCATCTGAGCATTGGCGTTGGTGGCTGCCATGATAGCTTGCCATGCCTCCGGAGGCGGAGGTGGTGGCGGAGGGTTCGCCTGACTCCCATCATTGCGTTCCGGATTCTGACGCGTTGGCGGAGCCATCCTGAAGAGGGTGACATCCGTTAGCATCTTGATAGACAAATAGACAAGTAGAATCAACGGATGGAAATTGCAACATATAGTCTTCACAATAAACATTCGAACGAGGATGAACGAATGAATTCCATAGTCAATCATCACACTTCCATTAAGTTGAGAAGCCACTTAGAAAAAGGTATGGAATCTGACTTCGCAGCAACTCGAATACCACAATTCAAAACAAAACAAAATATTGGCTTGCTGTCGGGGATATACCCCGCGGTATGACCCGGCCGGAATTGGCGACTCACTGGTGACCCGCCCGGAGCTTGGCGATTCACAGATAACCTGCCCGATCTTGGCGACTCATTAGTAACCCGGCGGGCGGGTCAGATGGACAACAAGGCCCAAAGCCCAGAAGGCCAGCTCACGTTGTGATGGGACGGATTAAGAGGAAAGGGATGATGAATATTTCCTTTACGAGGAAGCAAGACCCGGACTTGTAATCAACTTGTAAGAGAAGATAGACTAGTCCTAGTCCTACTAGGACTCCACATGTAACCCGCCTCTCTAACTTATATAAGGAGGGGCAGGGCTCCCCAAAGAGGGACAAGCTACAGACAAGAAACAATCTCTAGGGCTAGACACCGAGAGCCGGTTCGCTGGCGACTCCCTCGTGATCATAATGAGACCTAGCCTCAAACAGCATGTCGGGTTGTTACCGGATGATGTTTCCCGGGGCCCGAAGCTGTCTAAATCCTTGTCTTGTGTTGCGTCTCTCGATTCCGCTCAACCCCTCTCAAGCTACCACATAGATGCGTTGTCCTCGCGACTAAGTCCTGACACTAAGGGCATCTGCCGTGACAATTCCACGACAGTTGGCGCCCACCGTGGGGCCCGCGCACGGTGGTGTTGAGTTCTTGGAGGGATCTCTTTAGGGATGGAGAAGTTCGTGATGTGCTGGAGGAAAAAGAGCCGGCGCAAAAGAATATACATCGTCTCCGTGGCAAGCTGTCGGAGTGACATACGAGATTGAGATTAAAAGAATTAGGGTTTTGCGTTTTACATGCCGCCGACGCGAGATGATATGCCCAACCCGACGGAAGATTTGTTTCGCCGAGTCCTGCAATCTGTCACGTCAAAGTTTCCATCGAAACGGACAAAGGATTTCCGCTGTCCGATCGGCTGAGTTCCGTAAGTTGCTGCGGCTGGATTACAGGCTCAAGTCCCAAGGCTGCTTAGTGCTGCTAGTTCACGTGGATACAAATACAAGGATAAATCAAGTGGAGATCAAAAACTAGTACTGGTCCGCGTATATTTCTGGTTTGGCAAGGATACGAGGTCAAACCAATCACGACCCGGAGGAGGAATCAATGCTGCCTGCCCGATCACACTTTGCTTTCCTCTACGGCCGTTCTGCGTCTGCCGCAGTTCTTCTCGGCCTCCGTGCTGTGAGCCGCTATGGCCTCAAGCCGCCCGGCCACCTGAGATGTTCGAGAAGCCGAATCGTCAGCTCTACTCTGCAAACCACGGTTTGCGCCTTTCGTGAGTCGCCGCCGCTGACTCGTGCCCGGACTCTGGCTCCGAGTGGCCTTCGCTCCAACTCGGCCTCGCTATGGCCTATCCTCGCCTCATTGAACCGCCAACCGAAGAGCCACCCGTTCGCCTCCGAATTGACTCGCCAGCTCGCCTTTTGTTGCGGTCTCGGGTGATCTCGCCAGTGTCCGCGGGATGCCTTGCCGCCTGCCTCTGCTCTTCGGCCTCACGCTGAGCCAGCCGCCGTCGAGCCGCACCTGCAAGCTGCCCTCGCCGTGGCCATGGCTCGCCTCCACGCCCGCAGCTGTACAACACCGCCTCGGCGCTTGGACATGCGCCCATGCCGCCTCTGCGGTCGCGCCCGCCTGCCGGCTCACTACTGCAAGTCGCCGCTCTTCTGCACCGTTACCGTGCCCTGCCGGTTTGCTGCTCGCCTCCGGCCCTCTGCTACGACTCCGAGCTGTTGTGAGCCACCACTTGCTGCTCCGGTTCTGCTACAAATCAGCGCGGCCACGAGCCCAGCCTCGTGTCGCCTCCGTCGGTGAGCCGGCCTGCCGGGCTGCATCTCTGACCCGTCACACGGAACCATTTCGCCGACGCGAGTGCGTGCACCGGACACTTCCTCTGCTGCTGCCTCGTTTCACCTTCGTTCCGAGCCACTATTTCTGGTGAGCCACCGTTTATTCTACAGACAGCCACAAACAGAAGCTCCACGGACGTTCAATCACTTGAGGAATTGCAAAGGAGAATAAAAATGTCTGATGCGGCCGGTCACATGGCTAATCAAGATTGACTTGGTCAATGGCGGGACAATTACTGACAGATGTGAAGCAAATTGGATTAAAATTGTTGGTCAAATCAACCAAAGAAGTACGCATGTGAAAACAAGGTCTGATGGATTCCTATGATCCTCCAAGTGAACACCCCTGAACTATTACAACTGATGCGTACACATGGACTCCAAAGAAGGATTTAAATATTAAAAATATTACTGTGGCCTAGCACGGGTTATTTGTCAAGCGTATGAGTGATCTGTCAAAGCTTCTAAGCCCAACATGACCCGGAGGGTCCGTTCAGATCATCCAGCTCTGGTTCTGCTGCGGTCGAGCTTCAAGCCGCCTCTGAGTCGCCAAACTCTCCCGCGTTAAGTCAGCCTCGAGCCGTTGACCAACACCACGGCCACACTCCGTTTTTCTGCTAGAGTTTTGAGACGCTGCACCGCCAAGCCCTGCAGGCCCGTCCGTGCCTACAAGTCGCCCCTGCCCTTGACTGATCTGGACAATTATTTACGACAAAGGTGATGTTATACTGCGGGTATGGAGCACGCACTGGCAATGTTCTGCACCAGCGTTTTATCCGTGCCACACTACCTGATGAACGGACGTGCGCAAGTCGCCGCCCCTATGGCCCGGTCTACATTAACTCGCCGGGACCGCGCCCGCGGCTGACTCGTCCACACCAGCTTACAACGCCACTGCCGACTCTCCCCATCCGCACCGGCTTACAACGCCGCGGCCGACTCGGCCGTGATTAATTTCAGCGTCACCGTGGTGATCATCAACTCTGCGGTGAATAATTTCTGGCTTAACATATCAGGTGAAATCCATCCAGTATATTTTTATATTATATATTGTTTTCTTTAAAAGGAGAAATTACGCTGGCTTGCAAGTTCGCCAATGCAGGACAAGTTATATCATTGAGCAGTTGAAGGACTCATACCGGTTTGTATCACGGTCAAATATGGAGAATCTCAAGACAACTCCTCGAGTCGCCTTAAGACTCGGGGGCTACAATGGCATGACTCGGCAAAATTGGCCAGTATCAATAATCCAGAACTCCGGGTTATTGGAGGGAAAAAATAACCCGGCCCCGGAGACTACTGCTATATTGATAAGAATTTAAAGGCCGTCAGAAAAAATGAAGAATGCCGGTTTAAAATCCGGCTCAAGGTAAACCTGTCTCCCACAAAGCTTTGAAGCTCTCAATATCCGGTTTAAAAAAGAATTCATCTCTCACAAGTTCGAGTTTTCAGAAAAAATTACAGGGACCAAAGAGAGTTTGTTGCACAGCACAACTCAACATAGGCACCCGGTGAGCACAGCTCAGAAATATATCACTTGGGGCTTCCGGCTTATTGAGCTAAGCTATGATTACCCTTTGATCTAGCTCATAGCCACAGCTACAGGTCATTTGGGGGCTTCCTGTTCAAACATAGGTCGTATTCGAACCAAAGAGAACATAGTTGTCGGTACCCTCTTGATCGGCACACTGCCGAGCTCACTAGGGGGCTTCTTGATCGTATTCGAATCATAGCTCAACCCCTTTTGGGAACCGACGTGGATCGTATTCGAATCAGCGTCGTTAAACAACTCTCAAGGTCATTCGGGGGCTTCCTGTTCAAACATAGGTCGTATTCGAACCAAAGAGAACATAGCTGTCGGTACCCTCTTGATCGGCAACGCCAAAGCCACTGGGGGCTATATGATCGTATTCGAATCTTAGCTTAACCCCTTTGGGACTGTTTTCTGATCGTATTCGAATCAGAAGCCTCAAATTTTTTGAAGTCTCTTTTTGCAAACAATTTTTGGATTTTATTTGAAGCTCTTTTGATCATATCTAAAGTGTATATGAGTGGTTGCTATTTAACCCGGTTTGACTTTGGATGATAAGTCGCCATCATATGACAATCATAAACATTTGGAAGTCTTGATTTCTAAAGTTTGGGTTATCACCCTTACTTCACAGGTCATATAAACCGGCAGTGAAAATTCAATATCACAGGTATAATATTATTATTATAGTTATGTTTCAAAGTTATGATTCATAACAGGCTTATCTGTGACTCCTTGTTACACATCAATGGTTATATGTGAGATATTATGACCCGCCCTGCGGTAAACCGCCAAGGGATCTTGTGATCTAATTATGTGTAGGATAAGACTACATTTGGGTGGTTACCCGCCCTGGTTTTTAACGTTAAGTCGCCAGGGTATATGTTGTTTAAACTCTGCAGGATTTACAGAGCTATGACTTACATAAATGATTAAATTCAAGCCCATCATCATAGATTGAAATTGGTGTCTCAAAAGGGTTATCAATTCTTGATTTTCTCAAAGGCTATAAGCCGCCGGGTTGTACAAATTCCGGCTTACAATGGAGGCGTATTAAATCGCCATCGCCCAAGAGCCGCCGGGTATTTAAACTCCGGATTGACTTATCAGCAGATGAGGTATTCAAAGTCGCTTTGGCGCAATAGCTATTATTTTATCAATGGATATGATTTATTCTACAATGGAAAGAATAGTCTCGAGTCGCCGCAGGCTTACGACCCGGCACTTGGGGGCTACATTATTTAAATTGAGATCACATCAAATATGCAAGTCCCATGTCACTGCCAGCATGCACCATGGCACTTGGGGGCTAATGTAAAGACATTTTTTGCTCAACTTATTGAAGACCCGACTCATCACATTGTAATGAGCCGGCCCTTGGGGGCTACCAATTGCTCCTGTCGAAAATTCAAGGTACACAAGCCTTAATCCATTACATTGAAAGATCCACTACTCGGTTGGTAGAGTACAAAGCTCTTTACCTTATGGACGTGGGTTCAAGCCCCATGGTGGAGATTACATCATATGATGTTATTATCAATGAATTATATACAAAGTCCCAGCTCAGTAATATCTTACTGAGCCGGCCCTTGGGGGCTACACGTTGCTGCTCCAGTTTACATGATCATATTTACAAAGTCCCTGCTCATTATTGCATAATGACCCGGCCCTTGGGGGCTGCACTAGTTGAAGTTTTATGAGCATAAGGCAATTACAAGTCCCAGGTTGCTGCAAGCATGACAACCCGGCACTTGGGGGCTACAGGTGATATACATATAAGGGGAAAAAATCTTCAAATTCTCAGTTTTGAGCAGATCAGGTTGACCCGGTGTTTGCAACAATCATGATCCGGTGTCACCAATAATTATGACCCGGCGTCGGCAACAGTTATGACCCGGTGCTATCAATATTTACAAACCGGCAATTTTGGTTATGATAAACCGGCAAGTTTTACCTCTTCAAGCCGGCTGAAAGTCAGATGAGTATTTCAAAGACCAATATGTTTTAAGCCGGCGCTTTGGAAGCCGATTCAAGTGGATTATTTCTTACAATATTTCTCTACAAGAGACCAATGCTAGCAAATTGACTCTGAAGCTGGCCTATTGACCCGGATTTCTCAAAAGAAGTATCTGGATCTTTTTTGCATTCACAAAGTTTGAACATATCTACTAAAGGAGATTTGCTATGAGTTCATGGGCATGTATCAAGAAGGAAATGACAAGGATTTAAAGATGATCAGGTGTCGGCTTACAAAACTTTAACCCGGAGCACAACCTATCAAGTTTGTTCTTGTGTTTATTTTGCAGGATCAGTTTAACATGGATAAATCCAAATTAAACTGGGGGCTAATGTCGGGGATATACCCCGCGGTATGACCCGTCCGGAATTGGCGACTAACTGGTGACCCGCCCGGAGCTTGGCGATTCACAGATAACCTGCCCGATCTTGGCGACGCATTAGTAACCCGGTGGGCGGGTCAGATGGACAACAAGGCCCAAAGCCCAGAAGGCCGGCTCACGTTATGATGGGCCGGATTAAGAGGAAAGGGATGACGAATATTTCCTTTACGAGGAAGCAAGACCCGGACTTGTAATCAACCTGTAAGAGAAGATAGACTAGTCCTAGTCCTACTAGGACTCCACATGTAACCCGCCTCTCTAACTTATATAAGGAGGGGTAGGGCTCCCCAAAGAGGGACAATCTACAGACAAGAAACAATCTCTAGGGCTAGACACCGAGAGCCGGTTCGCTGGCGACTCCCTCGTAATCATAATGAGACCTAGCCTCAAACAGCATGTAGGGTTGTTACCGGATGATGTTTCCCGGGGCCCGAAGCTGTCTAAATCCTTGTCTTGTGTTGCGTCTCTCGATTCCGCTCAACCCCTCTCAAGCTACCACATAGATGCGTTGTCCTCGCGACTAAGTCCTGACACTAAGGGCATCTGCCGTGACAATTCCACGTCACTTGCAGAATAAGCCGGAACAAACATATGATAGAGATTTCGTCCAAAGTTTTTGTGGTGGGCCCACACGGGCTCGATCGTACAGCACCATCATGTACAAGGCTGTGCACATGACATACGAAGCGTCCCCGAGTTGGCATAGCCAAGGACTCTTTAAGACACTACGAGACCACTGTAAAACCAACCGTGGAAAGGCGGACCACTAGACGTCGAACCCCAATCTCATATCATGCGTCTGTCGGAAAGATATCATAAGAGCTACTAGAATTCCCACTTATAAACTCCCGAAACTTTCTAGTTATGCAATCTGGTGTTGGGGATACAGGGGACACAAAATATATCACCCAAACTAGCAATCCCTAGATCCAGCTGTATCCATCCGTCAACACATAACCAAGAAACCTTCGGAAATCGTGTACCTCAACCTTCGAAAAACATCCGTTATACGAGTTATGGCAATACTCCCGAACTCCCGCCCCAGTACTGGGTGGCGTCGAGGTGATCTCGCCAACAACTGCATAAAAGAGATTTCGATGTCGGCGAAACTCAGGTATTCCAGAACTGCAACGATAAAATTGTGACGACAACACCTCGGAGCTCAACTCCCCGGGACACTGCCACAACCCCTAAATGTCAGGAGGCACCAAGAACAATGTTCTCGTCACAAAACCATCGGAACGATTCCAAGATACCCGCGTGATCCTAAAATTTTTTTAGTGAAATTTGAGGAGAGAAGAGTCAAAACTTCTACGTCAGGAGGCCTCACCAGAGCGACGAAGGGACTGAGGAGTAAAAAGAATCCTACTCTCCGATATATATAATCCTAAGACTCAAAACATTTTAGTTCTAGACTCAACAACGCCAGCGATTCGATCAAGCAGGGGGCTCCTAAGTCGGGGATGGCTCTGATTACCAACTTGTAACGCCCACGATGCGGCTATATCTCCCACATGTCGAGGCACGACTTAGAGGCATAACCGCATTGTGGTTTTGTCGCAAGAAGGGTCATCTTCACACAATCCCATGTAATGAACAAGAATAGGATAAAGAGTTGGCTTACAATCGCCACTTCACACAATACATAAATATAATTCATGCATCATCCAAAATACACACATAGACCGACTACGGTCAAGATTCAAATGAAAATAAGATAACCCCAAATGCTAGATCCCCGATCGTCCCAACTGGGCTCCACTACTGATCATCAGGAAAAGACACATAGTAACGACCACGTTCCTCATCGAACTCCCACTTGAGGTCGATCCCACATCTGCACTGGCATCGTCGGCACCTGCAACTGTTTTGGTAGAATCTGCGAGTCACGAGGACTCAGCAATCTCACACCCGCGAGATCAAGACTATTTAAGCTTATAGGAAAGGATGGTGAAATGAGGTGGAGCTGCAGCAGGCACTAAGCATATATAGTGGCTAACATACGCAAAAGAGAGCGAGAAGAGAAGCAACGGAACGGTCGTCATCTAGTAATGACCAAGAAGTGATCCTGAACTCCTACTTACGTCATTCATAACTCAAACCGTGTTCACTTCCCGGACTCCGCCGAGAAGAGACCATCACGGCTACACACACGGTTGATGTATTTTAATTGGGTCAAGTGACAAGTTTTCTACAACCGGACATTAACAAATTCCCATCTGCCTCATAACCGCGGGCACGGCTTTCGAAAGATAATACCCTGCAGGGGTGTCCCAACTTAGCCCATCATAAGCTCTCACGGTCAACGAAGGATAAACCTTCTCCCGGAAAGACCTGATCAATCTCGGAATCCCGGTTTACAAGACATTTCGACAATGGTAAAACAAGACCAGCAAAGCCGCCCGATGTGCCGACAAATCCCGATAGGAGCTGCACATATCTCGTTCTCAGGGCAACACCGGATGAGACATCCTACGAGTAAAACCAGACCTCGAGTTTCCACGAGGGGGCCCCGCAGTCTACTCAGTTCGGACCAACACTCGAAGGAGCACTGGCCTGGGGGGGTTAAAATAAAGATGACCCTCGGGCTCGCGAAAACCCGGGGGAAAAGGCTTAGGTGGCTAATGGTAAAACCAAGGTTGGGCCTTGCTGGAGGAGTTTTATTCAAGGTGAACTGTCAAGGGGGTCCCATAAATCACCCAACCGCGTAAGGAACGCAAACTCAAGGAACATAATCCCAGTATGACAGAAACTAGGGCGGCAAGAGTGGAACAAAACACCAGGCATAAGGCCGAGCCTTCCACCCTTTACCAAAATATATAGATGTATTAATATAATAAGAGATATTGTGATATCCCAAAATATCCATGTTCCAACATGGAACCAACTTCAACTTCACCTGCAACTAGCAACGCTATAAGAAGGGCTGATCAAAAGCGGTAGCTTAGCCAAACAACGGTTTGCTAGGAAAAGGATGGTTAGAGGCTGACATGGCAATATGGGAGGCATGATATAACAAGTGGTAGGTAGCGAAGCATGGCAATAGAACGAACAACTAGCAAAGCAAAGATAGAAATGATTTCGAGGGGTGGTCATCTTGCCTGCAAGGTTCTCAGAGTTGTCGAAAGCTTGATCCTCGTAAGCGTACTCAACAGGTTCCTCGTTCACGAACTCGTCTCCCGGCTCTACCCAAGACAAGAACACAAACAATGGAACCACAATCAATCACGGGAAATGCACAAGCAACATGATGCAATACATGAATGCTATGCGCGATATGAAATGCGATGCATATGCGTGCTCCGGAAGGAAAAAGATGAACAAGACAGTAATTTGGCAAACCAAGCATGCCACTGGAAAGATGAGATGATTTCGATCGGAATCGATATAAAGATCACCGGAAACGGATGCATGGTTTGCAAATGGCAAGCAAAACAAGAATGACACGAATCTGCGATTAACAGCATGATAGCACTTAGAATGCAACAAGTAACAATGCTACAGCACTCCAACATAGCAACTAAGCATATGGAAGTAATCTACAGGAGATGCTTGACAAAAGATGAACACGGAGGTACGGCTAGTTCACAACATAACAGGCTCAAACAAGCATGGCAAAAGTGCAAAAGAAATCAGGTTCACAGACTTGGTGAAATTACTGGACATGCCTGAAACTGCATCAGGTAGCAATGTTCAGAGCATGAAATCAACATGCTCCAGGAATTTAACATGGCAAAACAAGGCATGAAATGAATCTACTAAATGCATATGACAAAAGTCCCTTACTGACCATGAGCCAAAAAGGACCAGAAGATATGATGGCAACCATGTAAACATAGCAAGTTTCGTTAACAGGTTTCAGACTTGGCAGAAAACAGAGCATGGCAGAAACAGACATTATGAGGGCATCTTGGTGAGCTCGATGCACTCACCACAAAGCAATGCATGACAAAACAAGCATACCTACAGCAAGATGGCATGTTTATGAATCTATACAATGCAAGAGAAAATATATAGCATGGATGAAACAACTACAACAAGCTTGGCAAAATTGAATATCATGTTAACAATCTGCCAGAAATATTTTATAGCAAAAGTAGAGCAAGATTGAGTCATGCTATGGTACTCCATAATTTCAAACAAGGGCAGGAATGGATCAACTACAACAATATCTACAAAACATCCTTACTGAACATCTCCAAAATATGCATGCAACTCTCTGTAGCATCAAGTTTACATGGCAACAAAATAACAGCAGACAAAGACTTAGAGAAATCAGTAAGTCCCTGAAATCAGAAACATTACGGAGCCTAGTTTGCATGCTTGTGCTAGTCACCACAGAGATCAACAAAATACATGGCATACACCAATGGAAAGATGGCATGGCATACAACAAAACACATGTAGAGCTCATGCCCATAAGATGCACAGATTAAATGCAACAAAAATAACAAATCTCCAAGTTCTGCTAAGTAATAGCAGATAACAGCAACTAGCACTTTTGCACCAGAGATTTGGGCATCAAGATGGACTCTAATAAACATGGTGCAATTGAACAAAATGTAGAGCATCACGGGGCGAATATTTAGATATATTACACGCACGAAACGGAGCTATATACAGAGAGTTAGGATGCGATGAACAGGTGCACTTATTGTAAAAACATCAAGACTTGGTGAAAAAACGGGGGAGGCAGAAAGTCAACCTGAGGGTTGACTGGATCGGGATCTCAGCTCGGGCTCGAGCTCGGGTCGCTGGAGGTTCGCCGGAGCAGTGGAGTTTGCCGGAGGAAGTGGAGACGGCGGCCGGCGCTCAGGGCGCGGGCGCGGTGGAGAGGAGAGGAGGAGGCGCCGGACGGCGGAGGGGCGCCGGCGACGGGGGCGGCGACTAGGCGAGCTCGGGCCCGCGGCGGCGGCCGGCGGACGGGCCTCGGCGGCGCTGGGCGCGGGCCTGCACGGGTACTGGCGCGGAGGAGACGGGCTCGGGAGGGCCCGCGGCGGGCTCCGGCGGGCCGCGCGGGGAGGAGAGAGAGAGGGTGGCCGGCGGGGTGACGTGGCGCGCTCTGATTGGTCGGGCGCGGCAGCGGATTTTCGTCCGGCCGGACCGGACGTGTCCGGCGGCGCGGGGTGGAAGAAGACTAGGGTTGCACCGCGAATGTATTTCGGGAGGGTTGCATATATATAGGTAGAGGGAGTTAGGAGAGTCCAAATGAGGTGCGGTTTTCGCCCACACGATCGTGATCGAACGACCTAGAGCATCGAAGAGAGTTTGGTGGGTTTTGGGCTGTTTAGAGAGGGGTTTTGCTGCAACACACAAACGGCATCTGCGGTTACCCGGTTAACCGTTGGAGTACCAAACGACCTCCAAATGGAACGAAACTTGACCGGTGGTCTCCCGGTGGTATACCAAGGCCACTTGACAAGTCTCGGTCCATTCCGAGAATGTTTAACACCCGCTCACGGAAAAAAACAAGGGGGGTGCGCCGGAGGAGATGGGAGCGCCGGATTGCAAAACGGACAACGGGGAAAATGCTCGAATGCATGAGACGAACACGTATGCGAATGCAATGCACATGATGACATGATATGAAAAGCATGACATGAAAAAAATGCAAAACAAAAAACAACACCCGAACATGGAGGGAATATCATAGCACAAAGCCGAAAATGGCAAGAGTTGGAGTTACAAATATGGAAAGTTACATGCGGGGTGTTACAAACACGTCGGGTTGCAAGGTGTTGTTATTTGTGTGCTGGTGCTGCTTACGTTGTGATTGCTTGGTTCTCCTACTGGTTCGATACCTTGGTTTCATAACTGAGGGAAATACTTACCGTTGTTGTGCTACATCATCCTCTCCTCTTGGGGGAAGTACCGACGTAGTCCTAGCGACACCATCAAGTAGAATTTCTGGCACCGTTGCCAGGGAGGATCTTCAACATAACCAGGTTCCTAATCACAAATCTCATCTCCTCACAATTTACATTATTTGACATTTGCCTCCCGTTTTCCTCTCCCCCACTTCACAAAACTTTGTCGTTTTATTCGCCTCTCTTTTTCGTTCGCCTCTTTCTCGTCAGATCTATCTTTTTTGCTTGCAATCTTCTTTGCTTATGTTGCCATGTGCCTTCTATTTTCTTGCTAAAAATCTATTGCTATGGAACCTCATCCACTTGCTAATCTGTTTAAAATATCCAATCTTTATCAACCAATTGCTAGTGAGTTGAGTGCACTAGATTATCTTTAGGAAGTTTTGCTTGAGATTCGTGAGTGTGAAAATTGTGATGAAGAAATTTATGAAGTGATTCAAGATAGCTCCTTGAATGAAAAGCATGATTGCAATGATTTTACTATAAATTCTATTAATGTCAATTGTGCTAATAATATGCAAAACCACAAGCTTGGGGATGCTAGTTTTGCTATGTCCGCTACTTATTGCAATGATCATGATTGGGATGATGATGCTTCTTATGATCTTGAAAATTTATTTAAGCCTCATGATGAATATGTTTGCAATAGTATTGAAAGCGGGTTTAGAAGAGTGTCAACTTTAGTAAATAATTATCCCACTACCTTGGATTATGATCAATCTTATGATTTTTTTGATAAAAGTGGGCTTGGAGAGGTCATGGCTTTAGTTGATGATAATCCCACTATATTGGAAGAGTGTCAACTTTGCATGCATATGGATCATGTAGAGAAAATTTTATATAATAGCTATATTGTTGAATTTGAGTATTATCCTACATTTAATTATTATGAAAGAGGAAAATATGGTTGTGGGAATTTTCATGTTACTAAATTACCTCTCGTTATGTTGAGATCGTCAATGTTTTATTCCTCTTCTTTGCATATGCTAGATGGTTCTTTTCTTGATAATTTGTTTGCTTATAAAATTCCTATTCATAGGAAGTATGTTAGACTTAAATATGTTTGTCACATGTTTTATGATGCTCTCTTGATGCTTCAAATTTTATCTTTCATGTGAGCATCAATAAAATCTCAAGCCTATCTTGATGGCTATAAATAAAGAGCTTGTTGGGAGGCAACCCAATGAATAAAATTTATTTTTGCTTTTTTGCTTTCTGCTTTTGTGTGTTTGCACAATTAAGCTATTGTTATGATTGTTTTTTTTTTGTGTTTTAATTAGTGTTTGTGCCAAGTAGAACCGATAGGATCTTCTTGGGTGATAGTTGTTCGATCTTGCTGAAAAAGACAGAAACTTTGTGCTCACGAAAACAATTGTTAAAAATCAGAAGAACGTGATAAAATGCCAATTCTTTTTGCAGAATATTAATATACAAATTACCCAGATCTTCCTATTTTGGTAGAATTTTTTGAGTTACATAAGTATTCTCCAAAGTCAGATTACTACAGACTGTTCTGTTTTGACAGATTCTGTTTTCTTTGTGTTGTGTGCTTATTTTGATGGCTCTATGGTTTTCTTTGATGAGTTTTTGCCATAGAAAAGTTGGAATACAGTAGATATGATACAAAAACAAAATATTAATTGGTTTAATACAGCACTTATAGTAGTGGTTTGCTTTCTTATACTAACGGATCTCACGAGGTTTTGTTGAGTTTTGTGTGATTGAAGTTTTCAAGTTTTGGGTTATCTTACGATGGATGAAGGAAGGATGTAAGAGCCTAAGCTTGGGGATGCCCCGGCATCATAAGATATTATCCAAGAATGAGCAACCAACTAAGCTTGGGGATGCCCCCGAGTGGCATCCCCGCTTTCTTCCAACAACTATCGGTATTTTACCCGAGGCTATATTTTTATTCGTCACATGATATGTGTTTTGCTTGGAGCATCGTGTATGATATGTGTCTTTGCTTGTTTTATTTTGTGTTTTAAGTCATCAATCCTTGCTGAACACACCTATTTGAGAGAGCCAAAATTATATCATGACTTGTTAGAATTGGTCTCTGTGCTTCACTTAAATCTTTTATGAGCTAGGACTTGCTCTAGTGCTTCACTTAGATCTTTTTGAGCACGGTGTGCTTGTTATTTTTGAAGAAATACTCTCTTGCTTCACTTAGATTTATTTGAGAGTTAGTAAAATTTTGAAGAAGTTCTCTCTTGCTTCACTTAAATTATTTTGAGAGAAAGAAAATTTGTTATGCTCATGATCTTCACTTATATTTGTTTGAGCTTATGAAAAGCAATACATAAAAATTAGTCCCAAAGTGATAGATATCCAAGAAGGATAAAGTAAAGAATGTCATGAAGATCATTGGACAAAATAAACTTGATTCTTAGTAATAGTTTTGAGACATGATGATGTGATATGTGAGTTATGTTGATGAGTAATTGTGCTCTAGTAAGAATATTGATGTTAAGGTTTGTGATTCGCTATGCATGCACGAAAGTCAATAATCATGCAATGAAAATTATATCCTACTTGTGGTGCATTATTCGGTGTTACTTATGCTCAATGCTTGCTTCACGAAATTATTCGTTTCTAGGTTGGTCGCTTCTCAATCTTTTTGTTAGCCTTCACTTTGCACCAAGTATGATTTCTACTTGTGCATCCAAAATCCTTTAAACCAGTTTTGCCACATGAGTCCACTATACCTACCTATATGCGGTATTCTTGTGCTGTTCTAAGCAAATCTGTATGTGCCATCTCTAATTTTCAAAATAATTCTCTTTTGTGTATTTTGTTTCGCTCGCGGAACGGTAACGGGTGGCTAATATTTTCCATGCTGGATGTGTTATTCTCACGATGAGTGTTTATTCACTTGTCATTGCACGAGAGTAAGGCAAAGGTTTTAGGGATTACCAGTCCTGAAATGCAAAAAATGAATTTACTTTATGTTGTCAAATAATAAATTCCTTGGAAAGTGTTGGTGTGGAAGGCACTCGTGGATACGGCTAGCCATGGAAAGTGAAAGTATGGTGGAAAAAGGAATAAACTTTATTTTCTGTTTGGGAACCGCCGATGGCATATCTAGCATGGAAAGTGTTCGCAGCCCTATGTCGTTTTCGTTGGTGGGATGGATGCACCTCCCAAAATGTTTTTATCTCTAATTTTTCGCTTTGAGCTCTGGCACCTCTACAAATCCCTATTTCCCTCTACGAAGGGCCTTTCTTTTACTTTATGCAATTTTTATTTGAGTCTCCATCTTCTCCTACAAAAGCACCAACTAAGAGGCAATATGATCATGAGTAACTATTGGGTATAGCTAGTATTCGAATGTGTTTCATGAATGGATCAATGTTTGAGCATGATGGGCTAGGGATAACTTATTTTAGCGTTGATATTTTGAAAGACAGAGTTGCTTGTTGATATGCTTGAGTATCTAAATTATTATGTCAAAACTAGACTATTGCTTTGAATCACATAAAAGTCCAAATGTCCATGCTATAAAGAAAATAATATGATATGACTTCATGAACAGCACTCCACATCAAAAAATCTGTTTTTATCACTTACCTACTCGAGGACGAGCAGGAGTTAAGCTTGGGGATGCTGATACGTCTCCAACGTATCTAGAATTTTTGATTGTTCCATGCTGTTTTATTATCAATCTTGGATGTTTTATAATCATTTTATAGTCATTTTATATCCTTTGTTGGTACTAACCTATTAACATAGTGCCAAGTGCCAATTGTTGTTTTTTTGTCATGTTTTTTACATCGTAGGAAATCAATATCAAACGGAGTCGAAATGCCATGAAACTCCACGATAATTTTTTATGGGCCAGAAGAAAGGCAATGGGACCTGGTTACACTTGGGGGGTGCCCCGAGGGGGGCACAACCCACCAGGGCACGCCATGAGGCCCAAGCGCGCCCTGGTGGGTTGTGCCCACCTCGGGTGCCCCCCGGGCCGCCTCTTTGCTCTATAAATACCCCAAAAATCCACAAACCCTAGGGGAGTCGACGAAACATTCATCCAGCCGCCGCAGAGTCCAGAACCGCCAGATCCAATCTAGACACCATCACGAAGGGGTTCACCACTTCCATTGGTGCCTCTCCGATGATGCATGAGTAGTTCTTTGTAGACCTTCGGGTCCGTAGTTAGTAGCTAGATGGCTTTCTCTCTCTCGCTGAATTCTCAATACAATGGTCTCTTGGAGATCCATATGATGTAACTCTTTTTGCGGTGTGCTTGTTGGGATCTGATGAACTTCAAGTTTATGATCAGTTATATCTTTTTATATCCATGAAAGTTATTTAAGTTTCTTTGATCTCTTATATGCATGATCTCTTATAGCCTCGTATTTCTTCTCCGATATTTGGGTTTTGTTTGGCCAACTTGATCTATTTATCTTGCAATGGGAAGAGGTGCCCGGTAGTGGGTTCGATCTTACGGTGCTTGATCCCAGTGACAGAAGGGGAACCGACACGTATGTATCGTTGCTACTAAGGATAAAAAGACGGGATCTATATCTACCGCCATATAGATAAACGTATCTTGTCTACATCATGTCATCGTTCTTATTGCATTACTCCGTTTTTCCATGAACTTAATACACTAGATGCATGTTGGATAGCGGTCGATGTGTGGAGTAACAGTAGTAGATGCAGGCAGGAGTCGGTCTACTAATCTTGGACGTGATGCCTATGTAATGATCATTGCCTGGATATCGTCATGATTATTTGAAGTTCTATCAATTGCCCAACAGTAATTTGTTTACCCACAGTTTGCTATTTTTCTCGAGAGAAGCCACTAGTGAAACCTACGGCCCTCGGGTCTTATTTCTCATATATTTGCTTTGCGATGTACTTTTCCTTTGCGTTTTTATTCAAATCTATTAAACCAAAAATACAAAAATACCTTGCTGCACTTTTATTTATTTGCGATCTATTATTTCAATCCAATACAATTTACCTCACGTCCTTTTGCCTATCTTGAGGCGTCGTACCCCATAAGGGATTGACAACCCCTTTAACACGTCAGGTTGCGAGGTGTTGTTATTTGTGTGCAGGTGCTGCTTACGTTGTGATTGCTTGGTTCTCCTACTGGTTCGATACCTTGGTTTCATAACTGAGGGAAATACCTACCGTTGTTGTGCTACATCATCCTCTCCTCTTGGGGGAAATACCGACGTAGTCCTAGCGACACCATCACTATTTTTGTGGGGAATTTTCGAATTTGGGACAAAATCAACAAAACAAGGCTAGAAAACGAAGAGGGGAGGCTCTGAAATCGTGATCAACGTGGCTCATGATACCAAGATGATGTAGGGTGGAACCCTATACGGCCAATATTTCACGAAAGGAGCGGATCCCAACGAGGAACACGAAGAACACGAGGGGGAAACACGAGGGAAAACACGAGAGAATCACTCAAACCAACAAGATTAGGTCACACATATGCTAGATCCTTGAAACACAAAGAGATACATGATCCGAATCCAACAAAGGACGATACATAGGGTAACCGGTTCTTCTCCGTGAGGAGGTCTTGAGTTCTTCCCTTTAGGGGTCTTGAATCCAAGTGGATCTTCTCCGAAGAGGTGACGGTCTCTCTCGGTGGAGTAGATCCGGATGGATGAGCGAAGCTCTATCTCACATATGAGCTAACACAACACTAACCCTAGAAAGAGGGAGGAGGAGGAGTATATATAGTCTAGGTGGGCGAAGGGGTACATGGGCCTCGACCCTTTACTGTGCGCAGACAGGCGGGGCCAGATGTCCGGGCCTTAAGGAGGAGCCGGATGTCCGGGCTGGAGTGGTCGGTCTCGGAGCTCTCTGGATAGGCGGGGTCCGGATATCCGGCGTCTCGGAAGGAGCCGGATGTCCGGGCCTTTGACCGGATGTCCGGGCTGACGTGGTTCAGCTTCGGGTGCGTTCTGTGACGGGTGCCGAATTTCCGGGCGGGGGCCAGATGTCCGGGTTATCGGGCCGGATGTCCGGGCCCTGTATACTTGGCCGCTGGTCCGTTGCTGCAGGCAACACCTCCAGGGGCCGGATGTGCGGGGTCATGGCCGGATGTCCGGGACCTGGGAGCTGTTCTTGACTCCTTCCGTTGGTTCTCTTCTCCTGTGAACTTGGGGACTTGTCCGTCTTCACGTGCATCCTTGGGAGGGTCCTCCTGGTACCTAACCATGCACAACATTTCGGACTTAGGTAGTAGCCATGTCTCGAGTGGATCATATGTGATATCACTAAGGAAGGAAGTCACCTCGGTCTCGAGAGCTCTAGCTCGTGCTCGTGTCATAGGTCCTCTTGGCACTTGGTGAGACGATGGTAGGTCCATGGGGATGATCATAGGATGCTCCGCATCATAAGGGGTCACGCGCTTAAGGGAAGGAACCTGTGAGGCCCGATCCGACTCCACGAGTCAGGTGTGATCCTACTCGGACTCGGATCCAGGCCGAACAAACTTTGGGCTTTAGGATCCGTGCGAGGCCCAAGTGTTGAGCCCGTGACTGATGCCTATATATAGTGGGAGTGCGGCACAGTCATTCGGTTGATCGCTTCAGTGTTGTCACTAGGTTTTGAATGTGTTGCCAATAGCCACCTCCACTCGCCGCTGACAGTGTGATCGGACCTAGCAGTCCGCCGCACGGTGTTCCTCCTGCACGCGCGGATACCGTTAGAGGCGGTGCGCTTGCGCCGCTCCGGCGAACCAGTACATGGGATCTGACAACCAGCTGTTCGAGGGAGATCGGACGAGGAGGAGACGAACCCCACGGGCGCGCTACCCTAACTCTTCTTCCGCTGCACGACACTACGCGTTTAGTGGTAACGATTCGTGATCCATCTCTATTAGCATGTTCCTGGATGCTTTGCGGGTAGGAAATTTTAATTTGCAGTCGACGCACCCTACCATAGAACCCAATAGTTAGAAGGTGCACCAGATTTAGCATTGCATCAAACTACACATTTGCACTTGCTTAACAAGAATATTATTCAGCTAAAATAACAAGAATGTTATTGCACAATAAATGCATCTAAATTAACACACAATCAAATTAAGCATTTTCTTTTACCAACAAGAGACATCATAAGTCATTTAACTAGGTGCATGAATCATTTTAAACTACGATAAGACTTTGAACGAGAAACGTGAAGGGAAGAGAGTCACATATATATTACATTCAATCTTACACTTTATCTCATTGAGAAACAGTATAACAGAGCGACCACCGAGCCACCACAGTGATTTTGTTCGCCATCCATTGGATCCTTTAACGAGCGGTACAGATTTTGCCTCGCGTCTCCTGATGCTGCAGCCCATCGTCTCTTGGGCCGCTGCTCCGGAGGTTGATTTAGTAGAGTTGTGGTTAACTGGGCTTATGTTGGGCTGGTAACATTATCTGCCCCGCTCAGCTCGCACCGGCAGCAAAGCGCATTCTCGCCGTAAAAAAATATGCAAATCGGATTCCTTTGCGGCGGCGGGCGCAAATTGCTCGACAGCAGCGGCGTATGGCGTTGCTCGCGGAGCCGAAGGGAGGTGATGGCGATTGCTCATGATGGCTTCGCGAGCTGACGGCGGCGGCTCCTGCGTGAGGAGCTCATCGATGACCCCGCCGAGCGACAGTCCGACGCCCTCTCTACCAACTGCAACGGCGGTACGGCAGCCATCGGGGCTCATGTTGATTGGCCCCGCGAAGCCGAACGGAGACAGCCGATGGTGCCTGATGTCGCCAAGGTAAAGACATCCCCAAAGAGGATGTCGCTCCGAATGGCCGAATCGATCGCTTGGTGTCGGGATGCAAGGTGCAAGCAGGAGCGCGGGAATGGAAGGGTGAGAACAGCAACAACTGCTTCTCTCTGGTTGTGCTTTGTCTCGGAGCTCGCCGGTGGCGTTGTCAATCCACTGCCATCCTCTGTCTCTTCCTTAATGGACACCAAACAGCATAACTGCACACTGCAGTTCCTGCCCTGCTCTCCGTGATCTACCTCCCTGTTCAGGTATCTTATGGATGCTAACTGAACGATTGCCTAATGTTTCTCATGAATCCAGCATTCAGTTTTAAGCCTAACAATGCATATGATTAACTGAACATTTTCTGAGTACATTTTGCTGTGATGCATTAAGTCATACATGCACCAAACCAAAGTTGAAAACTCAACTTCAACTGTCCATTGTTTTTGTTAGGACTTCAGAAACAAGAACCAGCCAGGTCACTCTTGTGCTAAAGATGGCTCCTAATTAAAGAAAGGATATTTCTTTAGAAAATCTGAAGAAATAACGCCTGAAGGAAAAATGCACCATGTCACTTAGAAATATCAAGGTAATCCTTCAGAATTTTTTTATGTTTTCCTGTGTTCTTTTTTTTCAGTAATGTGGTTGCCGAGGAAGGCTTCGTATCATCTTCCTCACATTTTTCGAAGCTTTATTTATAGCGCAATGCTCTGGCAAGAGTTCAAGTATCAGATCATCTTTTTTTATGACCATATGTGTGTTTATTCTTTTCAATCTCATACCATGAATGAATGTTGGAATTTCAAAGGAATTTAATTCGTCCACATTTCTTATATACGTCTAACGTTCGTTCATCAAAATGGATGGTCGTGGCATGGCAATGTGCGCCCAATCTTCACTTCCACACTACAACCACAAACCCAAATGTATGAATCAAGTTATGCAAACTCAACATTCGTGTTTGGTAACTTCATGTATTTACGGATATTTTAATTAATCCATTAAAAAATGAACAGGCGCGGCAACGCGCGTCAACGTGATCTAGTGCTCACGTATATACAACCCCTACATTCGTATATCCATCTCTTACATCAACATATCTCATCGCACACCTTCCTCCGCATATAAATATATAGACCATTGCAAGTGCATAAGGAGACATAAATTTCACAAATTGCAAGTGCATAGTGTCAAAAGGCGTATTATATTTTAATACGAAGGGGGTATATCACATAGGATCCACAGAAACTAGCGTATTTATGAAAATACATATGGAAGCCACAGAGTAAGCACAACACAGATTGTACATGTAGATACAAATGCTAGCAAATTGACCGCTGGTTTGCTGCCAAAAATTGGCATGCCAATGTTTGGCATTGTGCCAAATATTGGCAACTATTTGGTTGACTACAAGTTGTTTTGCTTATCTCACATAAAGTTACCAATAGTTGGCAAGTCTAGGTATTGCCAATAGTTAACAGTGCCAACATTTGGCAAGCCAAATATTGATAGCAAACCAATTATGCTCTAAAACCTTATAAACATGTGAATAGGTAACTATTTGCTGCTAAAACTTATTTGCCTAAGTGTAACTCAGCTATTGTAACAACGAATGATTTTTGTTGCTATGTCAAACATTATGTGTATCATTGGTGTCCTTATTTATTGTCATGCATGACACATAGTAGTATAGAATTTATTATGATACCCAACCCTCTCTTTCTTCATTTAATTCTATGTCATCTCATCAAAATGCCTAGTTGCCATGCATGATACTACTAGTTATGATACTCAGCCTAAAAGTGAAATAATCATCGGACCAATAATACCAATAATATACATTAGTGTCACTCTTATATTATGGGACAAAGGGAGTATATATTAGTCAATAATTGTTACTTGATTTTTTGAACCCTATCATCACTTGATTTGATCTACAGAAGAAGCTATGAATTGAACACAAGCCTGACGGAGCCTCTGGCAGTGATGCTTCTCTGCTAAAGTCAACGTGGTCACCACGGTATTGGCCTCAAGGGTCTTGGAGAGGGCGGTTTCACATATTAGCTTCAACCTTTGAATATCGTACCGGTCCGCAGCCGCAAGCAGATCCATGACAAGCTCCCTCTTACGGTCTCCGTCCACGTCGCGTATGGCGGCAGGGAGCGAGTCCATGTAGATGTAGTAGAGGAGAGCGTCGAAGGCCTCAGGCTGCATGTCGTTAATGTCGACGCACCCGCTGGAGAACCCCAGCCCCCCGCCACGCACGACGCCCGCCATGAATGCCGGCGCCCTCATGGCCAGCACGGTCCGGTGGGCGCGGAAGCCCTGCCCTCCGACCAGGAAGCCGACGTCCGCCCCGGCCTGGGACTCGTACATCCTGGCGAGGTCGCGGTGCAGGTCCGAGGGCGGGTCCCCCTCGTCCGGCGCGGCCGCCCAGGTGACCACGGTCGGGTACATGAAGACGGTGACCACGCACTCGATGACGAGGCGGTCGCCGTGGACGAGCCCCCACGACGGCGACTCCAGCTTGCTCCTCTTGACGAACTTGCTGGTGCTGGGCGCGAACCTGCTGAGGTCGGAGGTGAAGAGCGTGGGCGGGGTGCGCGACACCAGGGAGGGCGCGCCCGGGCGCTGGCCGACGACGGTCAGGTCGCAGGACGCGCGCACGCGGGCGCCGGCGCTCAGGAGCTCCAGGTAGACGGACACGTACTTGGGCTTCAGGTACCCGCAGGGGTAGTAGCGGATGTTCCAGTCGAAGCCGCCGACGGCGAAGGCGCCCGAGCTGATGTACACGTTGGGGCCGAGGAGCTTGTGCTGGCTGTACCCGCGGATGTCGAACACGTGCTTGCGCTGCACCGTCTCCGGGGTGCACGTCGACGTCGACGCCGCCGTCTCCAGCACCGTCTTTGCGCTCGACGCCGGCATGATGGATCGGATCTAGTGATAGTAGATTAGTAGATTGACCTACGCGCGTACTCCTGTATAACGAAGTGCCTAACAGAATTCCGTTATATCGGTCCGTGATGAACTACATAAAGTATGTCGTCAATCACTGGGAGACTCGTGGACAAAGAGTCCTACCTACCTGCCGACTCAAATCACATAAGTCTCTTGGACCCGAGTATTTTGGAATTTCGTCTCCGCCGTGATGAAGTTGAACACAACTGTCATCGATCGGCAGGTTCAAGTGCAACGGAAAAACGAAATCGCAGTGTTTTGGGGGGGGGGGGGGGGGGGGGGGGGGGGGTCTTCTCATCGCGCGCGACTGTTCGTGCATTTTTCCCCTAGACTAGATTCGTTTTTTGAAATATAAATATCTCATGAATCTCATGAACCATTCGTCCAAATTACAAACTGTTTTTACTGTTGCATTTTTTACGTTGAGATCTTCAAAAACCACATACCATGTTGATAGGTTTCGACGAATATTTTTCCGAGTGAAAATTGTGCTCTCAAAGTGATCTAACTCGGCCTCATAAACTGTGCTAACTCGTGCTTTCAAGTGAACTAACTTGTCCTCCCAAAATGAACCGACTCATGCTCTTGAACTGTAGTAACTTATGCTTCCAGGTGAACTAGCTTGTGCTCCCGCGAGGGGTGAATCACGCCTTGTGAAGCACACTTGTGCTTCCAACGTGAACTAACCTGCGCTTCCACGAGTACCAACTCATGTTTACAATGCGACCCGTCAAAAAAAAACTCATGTTTACAATGCGAAGCACAAACTGTACTTCCGAATGAACATACGTGATTCCACGTGAAGCACCCATGTGCTTCCAAGAAAACTCAAGAAAATAAATAAACCAAATACAAAAAAAATAAGAAAACCAGGCAAAAAACAAACCCCCAAAAAAATACAGGAACATAATCAGAGATAGTGGCGTCTTCAGAAGACTGGAGACAGGAACGTAATCTTCATAATTCAAGTGAAACAGTTCCAGGAATACAAGAGGGACCAAAAAACAAAAAAACAAATCCGAGGCAGTAAGGTAGGAATCAAAATGCATACGTGTAGCAATTCATCTCCATCCTATCCCAAGTGACCATATTTCACTCGCCTCCAGCAGAAAACTAGTTACATGCGCTTTCATCTGTTTATCCAGACATCTCTACTAGCTTCACAAGAGTCTTAAGCAATTAGGTGAGCTATTACCAAGTTCACCAGGAGAAGTTAACCACGAGTGTATCCTGCACAGCATCCTCCTAAAGTTCGATTCACGTTACCAAGCTCGACCATAAGACGGGAAGATCAACCACTGATGTTGCCGAGCCAAAACAGCATCGGGAACTGAACAACCGCCAGGAAGAGCAGAAAGTAGTGGTTTCGACTCGGATGCCGCTCGTAACTCCTTGGTCCACCCAGAAGAACCCTCTTCATGGTCTTCACGAGGAACACGCCAGTGCAGAGACAGAACCATGGCATGATGAAGTAGTATAAGTAGCTCCAGAAGATGCGGGCCAGCATCGCAAGAGATGTGCCAGCAAATCCATACCCAGCATACGCCACAATGTCTAGCAATGGCGCTTCACCACTGCCCAGGGAGTACAGCAAACCTTTGATGAGGACGACTTGCAGAAACCAGCCAACTAGACCTCTCGTGAATTGTAGGGTCAGTGCCTCAGGGGTAAACCTGCATCACCGAACAAATCACATTTAGACGATTCAGTCATGTAAAGTGTTCAGTGGTTCTCCAGATAGAAGATGCGGACTTCACACTGTATTTACCTTCCAAGGACCCCCAATGCGTATCCAGCAATGACAATGTAGGTGCCAAACGCCATCAAAGGGATGTACAGGTCTGGTGCATTGATATCCTGAATTGGAGGTTTGTACGATAGCCTTCCTCCTACAGGTTCAGTTATTCTCGTCCAATGGCCCTTAAGGAAGACAATAAATGCAATATGCATGTTATGAGACTTCAGAGTATGCAAATCTTGCAAGGAAGCTCTATTATTTTAATAAAATGATGTGGGGTGTAAGCCCTGCAGTCTTCAAGGTCAAAAAAAAAAATCTTGCAAGGAAAAAAAGGAGAGAGGACAACAGCGCTTACCCTGTGAAAGAAAGGGAACAAGACGACCTTCAGTTTGTTCCTCACATACTGGCTGTTGACTTGAAAATAGTACTGAGGATCGGATAAATATTGAGTAATCTGACACAATCAAGTGAGGTTAGCTTGGCAGGTTTCAAAAATATTATCCACAAAAGAGAATTGAATAAAGTTGAAGACATACATTGCTCTGCATGAACTCAGAACTCGAACCAAGAAATTTCTCTCCATATGCTCCAAGTCCAGTACGGATCAGTCCAGGTCCAGCACCATACATGGCACTTTCAAAAGGATTTGGTGGTGCATTTGCAGGCCTAGGACCTAAGCCACCTAGATCACTATTCATTGCTGCCATGATAATAACTGAGCAGACAGTTAGAAAACAATGTATTCAGAACAGTATAACAAAAGAAAACTGTGCTCAAAAGTATTTTGCGACAAGTTGAAGTCAAGAATCGTAAGATGGTCTGAATCCAATTGATGATCAACAAACAGTAATCAAAATTCGAAAGTAATACTAAGTTCATTATGATCCCAACTCCCAAGTCAAGAGAAGGAAAGAACAGAAGAAACAAATCATAGCTCAATGAATTTCATGACATAACACCCATCCTTCCAAGATGAAGTGGTGATGCTAACGAGAATGTGTCATAAAACTACTTTGACGGAAATAAAAGGAAAGACAGGTGATCCACATCAGCACATCTCATTTTGGCTGGTGCAGCCTGTTGCCTTAGTTTAACAACTAACATTCTGCAGTAATATGATGGCTAACAGGAAGTATTGTCCGTTAAGACTCTTCTTGGCCAAAGAAAAGTGCATCAGGTTATCATTGCACTGATCTGAGGTCATTCCATAATCTTTACAACAACAACAACAACAACAACAACAAAGCCTTTAGTCCCAAACAAGTTGAGGCAGGCTAGAGCTGAAACCCAAAACAACTCAACCAACTCATGGTTCTGGCACATGGATAGCAAGCTTCCATTAACTGGATAAATAAATTTTAAAGCAAACAAAGCCACCATGGCAATTGAGTGCACGGTCCTAAATCCAAGAAACTGCAAATTGTCTTTACAAACAGTGTGTTATGGTACATATTGGTGATTTTACCAGTTCCCTTAATTACCTGTTCTGATGAACTACAAAAGTAACAGGATCCTCAAGGCTTACCCAATGTTCCACTTCCATCCACCAATCCAGTTACTCTCAGATCTACTACACGCTACTCTAAAACTTCTTTCCAGAAAGATACCCACACTAATCTATACTTCCCTTTAACCTCCAATAGCAGGGCAGCCGCCGTAAACTACATTCCTCCTGATCCCATCCCAAATTCCAGGGGCGGACCTAACGTGGGGCACGCGTGATCAGTCGAAACCTAGTTTCTTCCAATTTCGAAACGAATTGCTACCCGTGGTCAACGCAGCAACGGAATACGATGGGGCGGGATGGATCGGAGTGCCCACTAAGGTTTGCATCAGATTGCTCACAGCAAAGACAACTCGTACAATACAAGTATCTCAGAACAATCCAAGCAAGCTAGGGTTCATCGCAGACAGGGGCGGATCTAGATGGTGCGCCGGGGCGTGCACCAGCGCAAACCCAAAATTTGTGGAGGTTAGTTTGGGGTTTACCTCAGGAACCAATGCCGTCCAAGATCGCGGACGGGGTGGGGGCGGCAGGGGGGGCGATGAGGTGGAAGTGGAACGGGGACGGGGACGGGGACGGCGACGGCAGTGACGCGCGTGAGAGGCGGAGTGTTGGGGGTGGCTGGTGAGGCGTCGGCGGTGTCGTAGGATGCGGCACGGCGGAAACTGTAGGGCACGGCGGTGGTAGACTACTCTGGGTCTAGAGCCGCGTTCGCCGTTGGGTCAGATTGGAGCTTGGGCAATCAGAAAAGGAATTTTTCTTTTCTCTTTTTTAACGCAGTACAAGGCACAAGCACACCCTACCCGATAAGCACTTCTAAGATATTAAGCCGACACATCTCTACTCCTAATGAAGCAGTTGGTAGCCTGATACTCCGATTTTATTTTCATTTGATTTTTTGTCGTCCCACCTCGCACCACCCCCACTCAACTCCTGGTTTTTCTCCATCCACCGATTTGTTTCCAAACCGAAACCCCTCCATCGATTTTTCCCCGAACAGAAACCCCCTCTCGTCCTGTCATCTCTCGGTCTCCAAAAAACTCACCCTCGGACGGCTAGGGTTCCATCCGCCTTTGCCTCACCTGCAACTGCAACAACCCAATCTCCTCGCCCCACGTGATTCCCGGGGTGCCGTTCTTACGGCGGCGGACGGAGACTCCGATGCGGAGGCGCGCAAGGGGGAAGCGGACGAGCGAAGGCCATGGCTGGGGAGAAAGTCGTGCGCCGCCATAGGGACAGGAGCATTAGCGCCGGATCCAGGTACGCCCTCGGCCAAGTCACGGCATGATGCCCTCCGGTAGGTCCATGCCGTAGCCCAGGTCGGGATCGGGCTGACAACGGCAACGACCACTACGTTCGACCATGCCCACATGGTCCCAGCCCCCAAGTCCATGGCACAAGTACCACTACCAGCGGGTTAAACCGATGGATGTTGGTAGTTTGATCTTGTTGTGTCAGACCAGTATGATGTCTATGGATGTGTCTTTAAGATCGGTGAGGCATCAAAAAAGTTGACGTGAAGAACTTGTGCAGGACGAGTTAAAACGATTCAGATCTAGGTCTTTTCCCCATCCCTCCATAGTTCTCCTTATGCTCTTGTGATTGCATTTTCTCAGTTTTACCATTGTTCCCATATGGCCGCAAGCAACCAAGACAACGGAAGCTAGCTAGCTCAGTGTGGCGCCGCTGAGGACAACGCCCAGCTGCTACGAGGTGATCCGCACATAGGCGTCACGGACGGAACAACAGGAGCAGCACTGACAGCTATTGCCCTACTGCAGTGATGCGGGCCAGAGCGAGCTGGGATGCATGTGGCGACGAGAGGATGTATATGTCTACTCCTTCGTCTTCAACATGTCGATTACATGTGATTTTTTTTTCTTTTCCCTTTTTACTTTTTATTACACATATGGATAAAGATTTTAGGTTGTGGCCTCGCTTTTCATTTAATGCTCAGGTGTGTCCTCTTGCAATGCAATATTATACATATTGGCAGCTTCTATTTTTGATGTGTGCTTTACTCTTCATTACCATCCGGTAGGAGTAGAGATGTACCACAAAATGTGTTCATCCAGTAGTTGATGGTCTGGTCATTCTTCCCCAAGGTGTGGATCTATTTGGACTTTTTGCAGCTATGCTTGTGCTTGGTTTTACTGATTATGAGACATCTCCGTATGATTTTGGTTATCCGGTCATGTTTTCCAGCTGTATAAGCTTTGTCAGTTCTTGACATCTTCGTCGTTTTAGCCAATTCGGTGTTCTGTATGTTAACTTATCCATATCCTCATCCTAAGTTCATATGACAAGTGCCTGACAGAATTGTGCCTAGGAAGCGGACCCTAAAATTCTACAAGAGTCGAGCACTGCTACTACATGCCCTTTTAAAGAAACATGTAATCATTACAGATTGTCAAACTGACACATTTCTTATTTTCAGTACTTTAGACTGAAAATTGCTCATTTCTGACATGTTTCTTGCATTTCTGCCCATGCAGGTTGTTGAACTAACAAAATTTGTCTATTGGGTTTCCAATAGGTTAGAGACTGATCTTTAAAATCTAAGGAGGAGAGTCAATTATCATGCATTATAGATCCAATTCTCAAAATGGATTGATTGCTTGTCCAAAGAATGAGAGCCAACGGTGGACGCTTCATTTCTCTTCACCTAAGGTATTAATTATTTCAATGAAATTATATGGTTGCTATGCAGTACAAGTGAATTTTCTTCACACACATAAGCCATGCCATATTTTAGCCTGACATGCTCACCTTGTTGGGATGCTACTTTGGGGGTGGCAAATCGAGTTAATGAACTAGGTGAAATATGTAAGAGCTGAAAAACACTGTTGTAAGAGATCAATACTCATTCGCGGTCATTAGAAGTATGGTCATCTCAGGTCTTTAAAGTTTCACCGTTACAGTGAAACTTGTGAGCAGGAAAGCAACACTGATAGAGAACACCGGCATTGCAAATACCCTCGTAACAATTGAAGGAGTAGGCTTCATGATCAGGGCATTGGGGTTTGGGAAGGACACCCATATCTTGCATCGGGGGATGTATATGGAGCATCAGAGACATAAGCACCTGGGATAGACATTAGCTCCGAGGCCATCTTTCGTCCTAAGACATTAGTCATACATAAGTTACATTCAGATAAATATTTTACTTTTCCTAGGGACAGAACTACGAAACCTTTAGTCATGTGATCAAAGTAGATATCGCCTTAATATTAAAGTCAATAAGAAATCAAATATTACTATTCATACATTTTGTTACGATGTCACAATGAGGACCATATCACTGTTGCTGGATCAAGGTTGTCGGTCGGCCCGGCTGATGAGGGGCACCGAATGAAGATGAGAGAGACATCGACAATGGAGGTGTGTGTCCAATCATTCTCTCATATCTGTAGACATGGAAGGCCTCACTGGGAAAGCTGCTTGAGGGGGCATGCTGCCAGGGGGTTTGCGCTCAAATTGGTTGGATGTGGTTTGTCGTTAATTGGTCGTGGGGAAAAGTTGTGTGCGAGGTGTCCACTGAAGGAACTTTGTTTGGGCACGTGGTCGTGATTGTCGATTCACAGTACTTATGTGCTACAATTAAATTTGTTCATCGTAAGTAACCTCTAATAGTCCAATAATTCTTATCTTTAGATCTTTCTGAGCCATGTACGGACATTACCGTGAATATGATCAATGTAGCATGTATAGCAATAAAATTGGAGAAGATGAAGGAATGGGGCATTTTGGTTAATCATGCAGGCCTAGAGTTTTCTAACTCGGAGCAAAGCCAGTGAATCCATCAGTTAAAGTTTGGCTTAAATCCAAACACGCCGCCAGACTTTTAGGCCATGGCTTCGGTAAATTAAGATTGGGAGACACCTTCGGCTTTCAAGCCATGGGGCATTTCGGTAAGTCAGGGGGTGGTGGCGGCTCCGCGGCATGAGTGCGGCGGTAGCTACGGAGCATGAGCGAGCATCGGGCGGGGACCAGAGGCAGGATGCAGGATGCTGGAGCATCATCTGTGGTGTAACACCGTGCGACGTTCGTCCAAAGTGTCGTGGAGGCCGAGCGAGGACGTTCGAAGTGAAGACGGGCAGCATAGGATGGCAAGGTGGGGGCTGTTGGGGATCGTAGCAGAAATTAAAATTTTCTACGCATCACCAAGATCAATCTATGGAGTTTACTAGCAACGAGAGGGGAGGAGTGCATCTACATACCCTTGTAGATCGCGAGTGGAAGCGTTCAAGAGAACGGGGTTGATGGAGTCGTACTCGTCGTGATCCAAATCACCGATGATCCAAGCGCCGAACGGACGGCACCTCCGCGTTCAACACACGTACGGAGCGGTGACGTCTCCCACGCCTTGATCCAGCAAGGAGGAGGGAGAGGTTGAGGAAGATGGCTCCAACAGCAGCACGACGGCGTGGTGGTGGTGGAGTGACAGTTCTCCGGCAGGGCTTCGCCAAGCACACGCGGAGGAGGAGAGGTGTTGGGGAGGGGAGGGGCTGCGCCTTGGGAAAGGTGTGGCTGCCCTCCCACCCCTCCACTATATATAGGGGCAAGGGAGAGGGGGGCCGGACCCCTCAGATCCCAACTGGTGGGAGGGGCGGCGGCCAGGGGGAGGTGGCTTGCCCCCCAAGCAAGGGGGGGGGCGCCCCCCTTTAGGGTTCCCCCAAACCCTAGGCGCATGGGCCCTAGGGGGGGTTGGCGTCCAGCCCACTTAGGGATGGTTCCCTTCCACCTACAGCCCATAAGGCCCTCCAGGGCAGGTGGACCCTCCCGGTGGACCGCCGGAACCCCTTCGGTGGTCCCAGCACAATACCGGCATACCCCCGAACACTTCCGGTGACCGTATGGTGACTTCCCATATATAAATCTTTACCTCCGGACCATTCCGGAACTCCTCGTGACGTCCGAGATCTCATCCGGGACTCCGAACAACATTCGGTAATCACATACAAACCTTCCTTATAACCCTAGCGTCATCGAACCTTAAGTGTGTAGACCCTACAGGTTGAGGAATCATGCAGACATGACCGAGACACCTCTCTAGCCAATAACCAACAGCGGGATCTGGATACCCATGTTGGCTCCCACATGTTCCACGATGATCTCATCGGATGAACCACGATGTCGAGGATTCAAGCAATCCCGTATACAATTCCCTTTGTCAATCGGTACTTTACTTGCCCGAGATTCGATCGTCGGTATCCCAATACCTCGTTCAATCTCGTTACCAGCAAGTAACTTTACTCGTTCCGTAATGCATGATCCCGTGACTAACTACTTAGTCACATTGAGCTCATTATGATGATGCAATACCGAGTGGGCCCAGAGATACCTCTCCGTCATACGGAGTGACAAATCCCAGTCTCGATCTGAGCCAACCCAACAGACACTTTCGGAGATACCTGTAGTGCACCTTTATAGCCACCCAGTTACGTTGTGACGTTTGGTACACCCAAAGCATTCCTACGGTATCCGGGAGTTGCATGATCTCATGGTCTCAGGAAATGATACTTGACATTAGAAAAGCTTTAGCAAACGAACTACACGATCTAGTGCTATGCTTAGGATTGGGTCTTGTCCATCACATCATTCTCCTAATGATGTGATCCCGTTATCAATGACATCCAATGTCCATGGTCAGGAAACCATAACCATCTATTGATCAATGAGCTAGTCAACTAGAGGCTCACTAGGGACATGTTATGGTCTATGTATTCACACATGTATTACGATTTCCGGATAACACAATTAAAGCATGAACAACAGACAATTATCATGAACAAGGAAATATAATAATAACCATTTTATTATTGCCTCTAGGGCATATTTCCAACAGTCTCCCACTTGCACTAGAGTCAATAATCTAGTTACATGTGATGAATCGTACACCCATAGAGTTCTGGTGTTGATCATGTTTCGCTCGTGGAAGAGGTTTAGTCAACGGATCTGCGACATTCAAATCCGTATGCACTTTACAAATATCTATGTCTCCATTTTGAACATTTTCACGAATGGAGTTGAAGCGACGCTTGATGTGCCTAGTCTTCTTATGAAACCTGGGCTCCTTGGCAAGGGCAATAGCTCCAGTGTTGTCACAGAAGAGAGTCATCGGCCCCGATGCATTGGGAATAACTCCTAGGCCGGCAATGAACTCCTTCATCCAGATTGCTTCATGTGCTGCCTCTGAGGCTGCCATGTACTCCGCTTCACATGTAGATCCCGCCACGACGCTTTGCTTGCAACTGCACCAGCTGACCGCCCCACCATTCAAAATATACACGTATCCGGTTTGTGACTTAGAGTCATCCAGATTTGTGTCGAAGCTAGCATCGACGTAACCCTTTACGACGAGCTCTTCGTCACCTCCATATACGAGAAACATATCCTTAGTCCTTTTCAGGTACTTCAGGATGTTCTTGACCGCTGTCCAGTGTTCCATGCCGGGATTACTTTGGTACCTTCCTACCAAACTTACGACAAGGTTTACATCAGGTCTGGTACACAGCATGGCATACATAATAGACCCTATGGCCGAGGCATAGGGGACGACACTCATCTTTTCTCTATCTTCTGCCGTGGTCGGGCATTGAGCCGTGCTCAATCTCACACCTTGCAATACAGGCAAGAACCCCTTCTTGGACTGATCCATATTGAACTTCTTCAATATCTTGTCAAGGTATGTGCTTTGTGAAAGACCTATGAGGCGTCTCGATCTATCTCTATAGATCTTGATGCCTAATATGTAAGCAGCTTCTCCAAGGTCCTTCATTGAAAAAC
The DNA here is from genome assembly GCF_018294505.1 of Triticum aestivum. Taxonomy (NCBI): domain Eukaryota; kingdom Viridiplantae; phylum Streptophyta; class Magnoliopsida; order Poales; family Poaceae; genus Triticum; species Triticum aestivum. The sequence continues at coordinate 154,247,237 of NC_057811.1, forward strand.
ACTTATTCAAGTAGGCCTTTATACTTTCCAAGAATTCTATATCATTTCCCATCAATAGTATGTCATCCACATATAATAAGAGAAATGCTACAGAGCTCCCACTCACTTTCTTGTAAACACAGGCTTCTCCATAAGTCTGCGTAAACCCAAACGCTTTGATCATCTCATCAAAGCGAATGTTCCAACTCCAAGATGCCTGCACCAGCCCATAGATTGAGCGCTGGAGCTTGCATACTTTGTCAGCATTCTTAGGATCGACAAAACCTTCCGGCTGCATCATATACAATTCTTCCTTAAGGAAGCCGTTAAGGAATGTCGTTTTGACGTCCATTTGCCATATTTCATAATCGTAGAATGCGGCAATTGCTAACATGATTCGGACGGACTTCAGCTTCGCTACGGGTGAGAAGGTCTCATCGTAGTCAACTCCTTGAACTTGTCGATAACCCTTAGCGACAAGTCGAGCTTTATAGATGGTAACATTTCCATCCGTGTATGTCTTCTTCTTAAAGATCCATTTATTTTCTATCGCTCGCCGATCATCGGGCAAGTCTGTCAAAGTCCATACTTTGTTTTCATACATGGATCCTATCTTAGATTGCATGGCTTCAAGCCATTTGTTGGAATCTGGACCCGCCATTGCTTCTTCATAGTTCGAAGGTTCACCGTTGTCCAACAACATGATTTCCAGGACAGGGTTGCCGTACCACTCTGGTGCGGAACGTGTCCTTGTGGACCTACGAAGTTCAGTGGTAACTTGATCATGATCGTCATCATTAACTTCCTCTCTAGTCGGTGCAGGCACCACAGAAACATTTTCTTGTGCTGCGCTACTTTCTGGTTCGAGAGGGGTCATCTCATCAAGTTCCACTTTCCTCCCACTTACTTCTTTCGAGAGAAACTCTTTCTCCAGAAAGGACCCGTTCTTGGCAACGAAGATCTTGCCTTCGGATCTAAGGTAGAAGGTATACCCAATGGTTTCCTTAGGGTATCCTATGAAGACGCATTTTTCCGACTTGGGTTCGAGCTTTTCAGGTTGAAGTTTCTTGACATAAGCATCGCATCCTCAAACTTTAAGAAATGACAGCTTAGGTTTCTTTCCAAACCATAATTCATACGGTGTCGTCTCAACGGATTTTGACGGAGCCCTATTTAAAGTGAATGCGGCAGTCTCTAAAGCATAACCCCAGAATGATAGCGGTAGATCGGTAAGAGACATCATAGATCACACCATATCCAATAGAGTGCGATTACGACGTTCGGACACACCATTACGCTGAGGTGTTCCAGGCGGCGTGAGTTGTGAAACAATTCCACATTTCCTTAAGTGTGTGCCAAATTCGTGACTCAAATATTCCCCTCCATGATCTGATCATAAGAACTTTATTTTCCTGTCACGTTGAATCTCAACCTCACTCTGAAATTCCTTGAACTTTTCAAAGGTCTCAGACTTGTGTTTCATTAAGTAGACATACCCATATCTACTCAAGTCATCAGTGAGGGTGAGAACATAACGATAGCCACCGCGTGCCTCAACGCTCATTGGACCGCACACATCAGTATGTATGATTTCCAATAAGTTGGTTGCTCGCTCCACTGTTCCGGAGAACGGAGTCTTGGTCATTTTGCCCATGAGGCATGGTTCGCACGTGTCAAATGATTCATAATCAAGAGACTCCAAAAGTCCATCTGCATGGAGTTTCTTCATGCGTTTGACACCAATGTGACCAAGGCGGCAGTGCCACAAGTATGTGGGACTATCATTATCAACCTTACATTTCTTGGCATTCACACTATGAATATGTGTAACATCACATTCGAGATTCATTAAGAATAAACCATTGACCAGCGGGGCATGACCATAAAACATATCTCTCATATAAATATAACAACCATTATTCTCGGATTTAAATGAGTAGCCATCTCGCATTAAACGAGATCCAGATACAATGTTCATGCTCAAAGCTGGCAAATAACAATTATTGAGGTTTAAAACTAGTCCCGTAGGTAAATGTAGAGGTAGCGTGCCGACGGCGATCACATCGACCTTGGAACCATTCCCGACGCGCATCGTCACCTCGTCCTTCGCCAGTCTCCGCTTATTCCGCAGCTCCTGCTTTGAGTTACAAATATGAGCAACCGCACCGGTATCAAATACCCAGGAGCTACTACGAGCGCTGGTTAGGTACACATCTATAACATGTATATCACATATACCTTTGGTATTGCCGGCCTTCTTATCCGCTAAGTACTTGGGGCAGTTCTGCTTCCAGTGACCGTTTCCCTTGCAATAAAAGCACTCAGTCTCAGGCTTGGGTCCATTCTTTGTCTTCTTCCCGGCAGCTTGCTTACCGGGCGCGGCAACTCCCTTGCCGTCTTTCTTGAAGTTCTTCTTACCCTTTCCTTTCTTGAACTTAGTGGTTTTATTCACCATCTACACTTGATGTTCCTTTTTGATCTCCACCTCCGCTGATTTCAGCATTGAATATACCTCAGGAATGGTCTTTTCCATCCCCTGCATATTGAAGTTCATCACAAAGCTCTTGTAGCTAGGTGGGAGCGACTGAAGGATTCTGTCAACGGCCGCTTCATCCGGGAGATTAACTCCCAGCTGAGACAAGCGGTTGTGCAACCCAGACATTTTGAGTATGTGTTCGCTGACGGAACTATTCTCCTCCATCTTACAACTGTAGAACTTGTCAGAGACTTCATATCTCTCGACCCGGGCATGAGCTTGGAAAACCATTTTCAGCTCTTGGAACATCTCATATGCTCCGTGTTGCTCAAAACGCTTTTGGAGCCCCGGTTCTAAGCTGTAAAGCATGCCGCACCGAACTAGGGAGTAATCATCACTACGTGACTGCCAGGCGTTCAGAACGTCTTGAGTTGCTGGGAAAACAGGTGCATCACCTAGCGGTGCTTCAAGGACATATGCTTTCTTGGCAGCTATGAGGATAATCCTCAGGTTACGGACCCAGTCCGTGTAGTTGCTACCATCATCTTTCAGCTTGGTTTTCTCTAGGAACACGGTGAAGTTGAGGGCAACATTAGCGTGGGCCATTTGATCTACAAGACATATTGTAAAGGTTTTTAGACTAAGTTCATGATAATGAAGTTCATCTAATCAAATTATTAACGAACTCCCACTCAGACAGACATCCCTCTAGTCATCTAAGTGATACATGATCCGAGTCAACTAGGCCGTGTCCGATCATCACGTGAGACGGACTAGTCATCATCGGTGAACATCTTCATGTTGATCGTATCTGCTATACGAATCATGTTCGACCTTTCGGCCTCTTGTGTTCCGAGGCCATGTCTGTACATGCTAGGCTCGTCAAGTCAACCTAAGTGTATTGCGTGTGTAAATCTGGCTTACACCCGTTGTATGCAAACGTTAGAACCTATCACACCCGATCATCACGTGGTGCTTCGGAACAACGAACCTTCGCAACGATGCACAGTTAGGGGGAACACTTTCTTGAAATTTTAGCGAGGGATCATCTTATTTATGCTACCGTCCTTCTAAGCAAATAAGATGTAAAACATGATAAACATCACATGCAATCAAATAGTGACATGATATGGCCAATATCATTTTGCTCCTTTTGATCTCCATCTTCGGGGCGCCATGTTCATCATCGTCACCGGCATGACACCATGATCTCCATCATCGTGTCTTCATGAAGTTGTCTCGCCAACTATTACTTCTACTACTATGGCTAACGGTTAGCAATAAAGTAAAGTAATTACATGACGTTCCAGTTGACACGCAGGTCATAAATAAATTAAGACAACTCCTATGGCTCCTGCCGGTTGTCATACTCATCGACATGCAAGTCATGATTCCTATTACAAGAACATGATCAATCTCATACATCACATATATCATTCATCACATCCTTCTGGCCATATCACATCACATGACACTTGCTGCAAAAACAAGTTAGACGTCCTCTAATTGTTGTTGCAAACTTTTACGTGGCTGCTATAGGTTTCTAGCAAGAACGATTCTTACCTACGCCAAAACCACAATGTGATATGCCAATTTCTATTTACCCTTCATAAGGACCCTTTTCATCGAATCTGATCCGACTAAAGTGGGAGAGACAGACACCCGGTAGCCACCTTATGCAACTAGTGCATGTCAGTCGGTGGAACCTGTCTCACGTAAGTGTACGTGTAAGGTCGGTCTGGGCCGCTTCATCCCACGATGCCGCCGAATCAAGATAAGACTAGTAACGGCAAGTAAATTGACAAAATCGACGCCCACAACAACTTGTGTTCTACTTGTGCATAGAAACTATGCATAGACCTAGCTCATGATGCCACTGTTGGGGATTGTAGCAGAAATTAAATTTTTCTACGCATCACCAAGATCAATCTATGGAGTTTACTAGCAACGAGAGGGGAGGAGTGCATCTACATACCCCTGTAGATCGCGAGCGGAAGCGTTCAAGAGAACGGGGTTGATGGAGTCGTACTCATCGTGATCCAAATCACCGATGATCCAAGCGCCGAACGGACGGCACCTCCGCGTTCAACACACGTACGGAGCGGTGACGTCTCCCACGCCTTGATCCAGCAAGGAGGAGTGAGAGGTTGAGGAAGAAGGCTCCAACAGCAGCACAACGGCGTGGTGGTGGTGGAGTGACAGTTCTCCGGCAGGGCTTCGCCAAGCACACGCGGAGGAGGAGAGGTGTTGGGGAGGGGAGGGGCTGCGCCTTGGGAAAGGTGTGGCTGCCCTCCCACCCCTCCACTATATATAGGGGCAAGGGAGAGGGGGGCCGGCCCCCTCAGATCCCATCTGGTGGGAGGGGCGGCGGCCAGGGGGAGGTGGCTTGCCCCCCAAGCAAGGGGGGGGGCGCCCCCCTTTAGGGTTCCCCCAAACCCTAGGCGCATGGGCCCTAGGGGGGGTTGGCGTCCAGCCCACTTAGGGCTGGTTCCCTTCCACCTACAGCCCATAAGGCCCTCCGGGGCAGGTGGACCCTCCCGGTGGACCCCCGGAACCCCTTCGGTGGTCCCGACACAATACCGGCATACCCCCGAACACTTCCGGTGACCGTATGGTGACTTCCCATATATAAATCTTTACCTTCGGACCATTCCGGAACTCCTCGTGACGTCCGGGATCTCATCCGGGACTCCGAACAACATTCGGTAATCACATACAAACCTTCCTTATAACCCTAGCGTCATCGAACCTTAAGTGTGTAGACCCTACGGGTTCGGGAATCATTCAGACATGACCGAGACACCTCTCTAGCCAATAACCAACAGCGGGATCTGGATACCCATGTTGGCTCCCGCATGTTCCACGATGATCTCATCGGATGAACCACGATGTCGAGGATTCAAGCAATCCCGTATACAATTCCCTTTGTCAATCGGTACTTTACTTGCCCGAGATTCGATCGTCGGTATCCCAATACCTCGTTCAATCTCGTTACCGGCAAGTCACTTTACTCGTTCCGTAATGCATGATCCCGTGACTAACTACTTAGTCACATTGAGCTCATTATGATGATGCAATACCGAGTGGGCCCAGAGATACCTCTCTGTCATACGGAGTGACAAATCCCAGTCTCCTAATGATGTGATCCCATTATCAATGACATCCAATGTCCATGGTCAGGAAACCATAACCATCTATTGATCAACGAGCTAGTCAACTAGAGGCTCACTAGGGACATGTTATGGTCTATGTATTCACACATGTATTACGATTTTCGGATAACACAATTAAAGCATGAACAACAGACAATTATCATGAACAAGGAAATATAATAATAACCATTTTATTATTGCCTCTAGGGCATATTTCCAACAGGGGCGACGGTGATGGGCTGGTGCAGATGGAGGCACTGAGACGGGCTAGCGAGGTGAATGGGACGGGGCCGAGAGCAGCTGCGGTGCGTGCGTCCCCTCCATATATTATTTTGTGACCAAGCCCACGTGAAATCTAGCCAGCAAAATGATCCATGGTAAGATGCCTGAATCCATCTACATGTGGTTAATTTTATTTATGAACCTGTATGTATTTTGTTCAACCGTTGTCTTCTTGAATTATAGCCTCTTTTGCTGAGGCCATGCATGGAGAAGGTGGTCTCCTGATGCATCTATCAGCCATGGGCTACAAACTGAATTAACAAGTATGGTGATAGCCAGTGCCGCCGTGATCTCCAAAGAACAATAACTATGCAACATAGTGCTGAACTTTGATATTTTGTGTTTGGTTATAAGTTTCCTTTTATATTTGGTGATTTATCTAATTAATCTTTCTTTACCAGCTTGCTTTGTGAGAGTATGGTTTCACTGTAGGAAATTTATTTGAAGCCCTCCATGATTGCATAACCCCATATAGACTAACTTGTTGATTATTTTGGCATGCATTTATTTGCCCAACATTATCCACATACTTGTTTCCCTTACTATGACATCATGCTTTATTTCAGAAAGTGATTGCTCCATCACATACACATAAAAGGAAATTGCACAACTGCACCATGGCTATCCAAGAATATCAGGCAAGCTTGGGTACCGATATCTAATGCAGATGGAGTCACAAATTTGAGCAGAAGATATTCTTAATGTCGACCAGGAACTAATTCTTTTATTTCTATGGAATATGTTCATTCATATGCAGGTAAGCGGGTTAATCTAAACATGCCTTTCAGTAACCATTACTCAGTTTTATACTGTTAGATTGCACCCTTTGTTTGTATTAACATCTGAAGTAATGGACTTGATGTTCAATTTTGTTTTTTCAGTCGCTTCATAGGCAACATTACAGTGGGATATGCTTTTCTTCAGTACTATACTTTGAGCCCACCCTCACCAAGATCCACCCCGTCTGCCCGAGTCCACCTTTCGCCATGAAGGACCACTCTGCGGCAGCAGGGAGGACCAGGAGGCGGTGACGTCCGCGGCCCAACGCTTGTCACAGTCCCAAGCGCGGGTGGGCACCAGCAATGAAGAGACCACGCTCTGTGTCAGTGCTCCGCCTTCAACTACATCTTCAACCTCGGCCGACAGTGCCATACAGTGCTTCTTCAACCTCCGTCATGAACCTTCCTCCCGGACGCCAAGCTTGCCATCCTACTCGCTGCCAAAATTCTAAACAAAAGTTCACCAGGAAAAAGGACCCCGTCGTCGGGATCAACACCACAGGGTCGCTGACTTGGTTAGCCTCTTCGATGTAACTAGTGTTGGTGGGACCATGTGGTTGGAGAGCCTGCTTCTCCGGGATGCCGATGCTATCGTGCTCATCGTACACATTGGCATGTCGGTGCTTGATTTCTAGGAGCATGTCGGCAACCGCCGCCTCTTGGACCAAGTAAGCTTTGCTGGCCATCTAAATAATCCCATTTTCCTGTTTCTTTTTTCTGATTATTGATTCGATTTTCATGGAGGAATTATATAGGAAATAGTACAAGCTAACTCAAAATCATCTCTTAGCTGATCAATCGTGTAATTATAAAGCGAAATTAAGCTATCAAAATGATTTAGCTTGGTAGGTAAGTTAGGAATATTAACTTCTTGGTTTAGTTGCCTAGGCAACAAAGTACACGAAGTTGCAATGGCTAACTTTTAACTAAACAAATCCCCAGGAAAAAGCTACTAGATGGATCTACTTATATAGGAGCAAGGGGTGGCGGCCAAGGTGGTGGAAGGACGTCCCAAGGCAGCCTAAAACTAACCCTAGGTCGTACAAGGCTCATGGGCCCAAGTGGAGGTGCTGCAACACCTTTGGACTTGTTGTTTGACTCGGATTCTGCTGCAGCGTCAGATTGTTTTGTCGATATCTCAATGCTCCGGACGAATTTGAAGGTGAATCCAACTGGGTTGAAAAGAGCACGAAATCTACTTTCCAACAAAAGAAGAATCACCCAATTCGGAGTCCGTATGAAAAAGTTGTTGGCGTTTTGAGTCAGGTATTTCTGTGCAGTCCGAATCTGAATTCAGAACGTGAGAGACTTGGACTCTGTCTTCTCTTGGCACAAAAGTGATGTGAGAGGACTTTTTGAACAGCACATAAACTTATCTTTTTCCCTTATCTTCATATGTGGATTGTACAAATGTCTCATACACCTGCAATTAGACAAAACACAAAAGTGTGTGAAGTATTTTTGTTCTAGATAACATAAATAAATTATTGAATAGTTTGCACTAGAAATCACCTGACAAATATGCATGTATGCAATATTTTTGGTCGTATCCAAGGTAGTCATGTCCTCATCACTGATGAACACGATGACGCAGTTTCTCCGTTCTGACCCAGCCGGTTGGCTGTCGATGAACAGGACGCCGTCGGTGCCTCTCCATGTACACGAGCCCTGGCCATACATATGCGCGAGTAGGCGTTCGAGACCCTTGTTGGGGAACATAGCATGCAATTTCAAAAAAATTCCTATGATCACGCAAGATCTATCTAAGAGATGCATAGCAACGAGAGGGGAAGAGTGTGTCCACGTACCCTCGTAGACCGAAAGCGGAAGCGTTAGCTTAACGCGGTTGATGTAGTCGAACGTCTTTGCGATCCAACCGATCAAGCACCGAACGTACGACACCTCCGAGTTCTGCACACGTTCAGCTCGATGACCTCCCTCGAACTCTTGATCCAGCAAAGTGTCGAGGGAGAGTTTCGTCAGCACGGCGACGTGGTGACGGTGATGGTGATGTGATCCGCGCAAGGCTTCGCCTAAGCGCTACGACAATATGACCGGAGGAGTAAACTGTTGATGTGCTTTGGGGTGCCCCCTGCCCCTATATATAAAGGAGGGAGAGGGAGGGGGCGGCCTAGGGGGCGCGCCAAGTGGGAGGAGTCCCACTTGGACTCCTAGTCCAATTCGCCCCCTTCCTTTCTTCGGAGGGGGAAAGGGGGAAGGAGAGGGAGAGGAAGAAGGAAAGGGGGGTCGCGCCCCCTCCCCTAGTCCAATTCGGACTCCCCATGGGGGGGGGGGGCGCCACCCCTTGTGGGCTGCCCTCTCTCTCCCGTATGGCCCATAGTGGCCCATTACTTTCCCCGGGGGGTTCCGGTAACCCCTCGGCACTCCGATAAATATCCGAAACACTCCGAAACCATTCCGGTGTCTGAATACTATCATCCTATATATGAATCTTTACCTCTCGACCATTTCGAGACTCCTCGTCATGTCCGTGATCTCATCCGGGACTCCGAACAATCTGCGATCACCAAAAAACATAACTCATAATACAAATCTTCATCAAACGTTAAGCGTGCGGACCCTACGGGTTCGAGAACTATGTAGACATGATGGAGACACATCTTCGATCAATAACAAACAGCGGAACCTGGATGCTCATATTGGTTCCTACATATTCTACGAAGATATTTATCGGTCAAACCGTAATGACAACATACGTCATTCCCTTTGTAATCGGTTTGTTACTTGCCCGAGATTCGATCGTCGGTATGTTCATACCTAGTTCAATCTCGTTACCGGCAAGTCTCTTTACTCGTTCCGTAATGCATCATCCCGTAACTAACTCATTAGTCACATTGCTTGCAAGGCTCATCATGATGTGCATTACCGAGAGGGCCCAGAGATACCTCTCCGATACTCGGAGTGACAAATCCCAATCTCGATCTATGCCAACCCAACAAACACCATCGGAGACACCTGTAGAGCATCTTTATAATCACCCAGTTACGTTGTTATGTTTGATAGTACATAAGGTGTTCCTCCGGTATTGGGAGTTGCATAATCTCATAGTCAAAGGAATATGTATAAGTCATGAAGAGAGCAATAACAATAAAACTTAACGATCATTATGCTAAGCTAACGGATGGGTCTTGTCCATCACATCATTCTCCTAATGATGTGATCCCGTTCATCAAATGACAACACATGTCTATGGTCAGGAAACTTAACCATCTTTGATTAACGAGCTAGTCAAGTAGAGGCATACTAAGGACACTTTGTTTTGTCTATGTATTCACACATGTATCAAGTGTCCGGTTAATACAATTCTAGCATGAATAATAAACATTCATCATGATATAAGGAAATATAAATAACTACTTTATTATTGCCTCAAGGGCATATTTCCTTCAGTCTCCCACTTGCACTAGAGTCAATAATCTAGATTACATTGTAATGATTCTAGCACCCATGGAGTCTTGGTGCTGATCATGTTTTGCTCGTGGAAGAGGCTTAGTCAACGGGTCTGCAACATTCAGATCCGTATGTATTTTGCAAATCTGTATGTCTCCCTCCTTGACTTGATCATGGATGGAGTTGAAGCGTCTCTTGATGTGTTTGGTTCTCTTGTGAAATCTGGATTCCTTCACTAAGGCTATTGCTCCAGTATTGTCACAAAAGATTTTCATTGGACCCGATGCACTAGGTATTACACCTAGATCTGATATGAACTCCTTCATCCAGACTCCTTCATTTGCTGCTTCTGAAGCAGCTATGTACTCCACTTCACACGTAGATCCCGCCACGACGCTCTGCTTGGAACTGCACCAACTGACAGCTCCACCATTCAATATAAATACATATCCGTTTTGTGACTTAGAGTCATCCGGATCAGTGTCAAAGCTAGAATCGATGTAACCATTTACGACGAGCTCTTTGTCACCCCCATAAACGAGAAACATATCCTTAGTCCTTTTCAGGTACTTCAGGATGTTCTTGACCGCTGTCCAGCGATCCACTCCCAGATTACTTTGGTACCTCCCTGCTAAACTTATAGCAAGGCACACATCAGGTCTGGTACACAGCAATACATACATGATAGAACCTATGGCTGAGGCATAGGGAATGACTTTCATTTCCTCTCTATCTTCTGCAATGGTCGGGCATTGAGTCCGACTCAACTTCACACCTTGTAACACAGGCAAAAACCCTTTCTTTGACTGATCCATTTTGAACTTCTTTAGAACTTTATCAAGGTATGTGCTTTGTGAAAGTCCAATTAAGCGTCTTGATCTATCTCTATAAATCTTGATGCCCAATATATATGCAGCTTCTCCGAGGTCTTTCATTGAAAAATTCTTATTCAAGTATCCATTTGTGCTATCCAGATAGTTTATATCATTTCTGATCAACAATATGTCATCCACATATAATATTAGAAATGCTACAGAGCTCCCACTCACTTTCTTGTAAATACAGGCTTCTCCAAAAGTCTGTATAAAACCATATGCTTTGATCACACTAGCAAAGCATATATTCCAACTCCAAGATGCTTGCACCAGTCCATAAATGGATCGCTGGAGCTTGCACACTTTGTTAGCACCTTTAGGATCGAAAAAACCTTCTGGTTACATCATATACAACTCTTCTTTAAGAAATCCATTAAGGAATGAAGTTTTGACATCCATTTGCAAAATCATAAAATGCGGCAATTGCTAACATGATTCGGACAGACTTAAGCATCGCTACGGGTGAGAAGGTCTCATCATAGTCAACCCCTTGAAGGAGCTTTGTAGACAATACCATTACTATCAGCGTCAGTCTTCTTCTTGAAGACTCATTTATTCTCTATGGCTTGCGGATCATTGGGCAAGTCAACCAAAGTCCATACTTTGTTCTCATACATGGATCCCATCTTAGATTTCATGGCTTCAAGCCATTTCACGGAATCTGGGCTCATCATCGCTTCCTCATAGTTCGTAGGTTCGTCATGGTCTAGTAACATGACTTCCAGAACAGGATTACCGTACCACTCTGGTGCGGAACGTACTCTGGTTAACCTACGAGGTTCAATAGTAACTTGATTTGAAGTTTCATGATCATCATCATTAGCTTCCTCACTAATTAGTGTAGGCATCACATGAACATTTTTTGTGATGAACTACTTTCCAATTCATGAGAAGGTACAATTACCTCATCAAGTTCTACTTTCCTCCCACTCACTTCTTCCGAGAGAAACTCCTTCTCCAGAAAGGATCCATTTTTAGCAACAAATATCTTGCCTTCGGATCAGTGATAGAAGGTGTACCCAACACTTTCTTCTGGGTATCCTATGAAGATGCATTTCTCCGATTTGGCTTCGAGTTATCAGGCTGAAGCTTTTTCACATAAGCATCGCAAACCCAAACTTTAAGAAACGACAACTTAGGTTTCTTGCCAAACCACAGTTCATATGGTGTCGTCTCAACGTATTTAGATGGTGCCCTATTTAGCGTGAATGCAGTTGTCTCTAATGCATAACCCCAAAACGATAGTGGTAAATCGGTAAGAGACATCATAGATCGCACCATATCTAATAAAGTACGGTTACGACGTTCGGACACACCATTACGCTGTGGTGTTCCAGGTGGCGTGAGTTGCGAAACTATTCCACATTGTTTTAAATGAAGACCAAACTCGTAACTCAAATATTCGCCTCCATGATCAGATCGTAGAAACTTTATTTTCTTGTTGCGATAATTTTCCACCTCACTCTGAAATTCTTTGAACTTTTCAAATGTTTCAGACTTATGTTCATTAAGTAGATATACCCATATCTGCTCAAATCATCTGTGAAGGTCAGAAAATAACGATACTCGCCGCGAGCCTCAACACTCGTCGGACCACATACATCAGTATGTATTATTTCCAATAAGTCAGTGGCCCACTCCATTGTTCCGGAGAACGGAGTCTTAGTCATCTTGCCCATGGGGCATGGTTCGCAAGCATCAAGTGATTCCAAAAGCCCATCTGCATGGAGTTTCTTCATGCGCTTTACACCAATATGACCTAAACGGCAGTGCCACAAAAAAGTTGCACTATCATTATTAACTTTGCATCTTTTGGCATCAATATTATGAATATGTGTATCACTACGATTGAGATTCAACAAAAATAGACCACTCATCAAGGGTGCATGACCATAAAAGATATTACTCATATAAATAGAAAAACCATTATTCTCTGATTTAAATGAATAAACGTCTCGCACCAAACAAGATCCAGATATAATGTTCATGCCCAACGCTGGCACCAAATAACAATTATTCAGGTCTAAAACTAATCCCGAAGGTAGATGTAGAGGTATCATGCCGATGGCGATCACATCGACCTTGGAACCATTTCCGACGCGCATCGTCACCTCGTCCTTAGCCAATTCGTTTAATCCGTAGCCCCTATTTCGAGTTGCTAATATGAGCAACAGAACCAGTATCAAATACCCACGCGCTACTACGAGCATTAGTAAGGTACACATCAATAACATGTATATCAAATATACCTTTCACTTTGCCATCCTTCTTATCCGCCAAATACTTGGGGCAGTTCCGCTTCCTGTTGTTGGGGAATATAGTAATTCAAAAAAATTCCTATGATCATGCAAGATCTATCTAGGAGAAGCATAGCAACGAGCTGGGAGAGTGTGTCCATGTACCCTCGTAGAACAAAAGCGGAAGCGTTATGTTAACGCGGTTGATGTAGTCGAACGTCTTCACGATCCAACCGATCCAAGTACCGAACGTACGGCACCTCCGTGTTCAGCACACGTTCAGCACGATGACGTCCCTCGATCTCTTGATCTAGTAGAGGGTCGAGGGAGAGTTTCATCAGCACGATGGCGTGGTGACGGTGTTGATGATGTGATCCGCGCAGGGCTTCGCCTAAGCACTACGACAATATGACTGAGGTGGTAAACTGTGGAGGGGGCACCGCACACGGCTAAGAAACAACTGTTGTGCCTTTGGGGTGCCCCCGCCCCCGTATATAAAGGAGGAGAGGGAGGAGGCCGGCGACCATGAGGGGGCGCGCCAAGGGGGAGCCCAACTAGGATTCCCAATACTAGTTGGACTCCCTTTCCTATTCCAAGAGGGGGAAAGAGGGAAGGAGAGGGAGAGGGAGAGGAAAGAGGGGGCCGCGCCCCCTCCCCGTAGTCCAATTCGGACTCCCTTGGGGGGGCGCCACCCTGCGGGCTGCCCTCTCCTACTCCCTTATGGCCCATTAAGGCCCATAACTTCCCCGGGGGGTTCCGGTAACCCCTCGGTTCCCCGATAAATATCCGAAACGTCCCGAAACCTTTCTGGTGTCCGAATACCTTCGTCCAATATATCAATCTTTACCTCTTGACCATTTCAGGACTCCTCATCATGTCTGTGATCTCAGCCGGGACTCCAAACAAACTTCGGTCACCAAAACACATAACTCATAATACAAATCGTCATCAAACATTAAGCTAGCGGACCCTACGGGTTCGAGAACTATGTAGACATGACCGAGACACATCTCCGGTCAATAACCAATAGCGGAACCTGGCTGCTCATATTGGCTCCTACATATTGTACGAAGATCTTTATCGGTCAAACCGCATAACAACATACATCATTCCCTTTGCCATAGGTATGTTACTTGCTCGAGATTCGATCGTAGGTATCATCATACCTAGTTCAATCTCGTTACCGGCAAGTCTCTTTACTCGTTCTGTAATGCATCATCCCGTAACTAACTCATTAGTCACATTGCTTGCAAGGCTTATAGTGATGTGCATTACCGAGAGGGCCCAGAGATGCCTCTCAGATACTCGGAGTGACAAATCCTAATCTCGATCTATGCCAACTCAACAAACACCATCGGAGACACCTGTAGAACATCTTTATAATCACCCAGTTACGTTGTGACATTTAATAGCACACAAGGTGTTCCTCCGGTATTTGGGAGTTGCATAATCTCATAGTTAGAGGAATATGTATAAGTCATGATGAGAGCAATAGCAATAAAACTAAAGGATCATAATGCTAAGCTAACTGATGGGTCTTGTCCATCACAACATTCTCTAATGATGTGATCCCATTCATCAAATGACAACACATGTCTATGGTCAGGAAACTTAACCATATTTGATTAACAAGCTAGTCAAGTAGAGGCATACTAGGGACACTCTGTTTGTCTATGTATTCACACATGTACTAAGTTTCCGGTTAATATAATTCTAGCATGAATAATAAACATTTATCATGATATAAGGAAATATAAATAACAACTTTATTATTGCCTCTAGGGCATATTTCCTTCAGTCTCCCACTTGCACTAGAGTCAATAATCTAGAGTACATAGTAATGATTCTAACACCCATGGAGTCTTGGTGTTGATCATGTTTTGCTCGTGGAAGAGGCTTAGTCAACGGGTCTGCAACATTCAGATTCGTATGTATTTTGCAAATCTGTATGTCTCCCTCCTTGACTTGATCGTAGATGGAATTGAAGCGTCTCTTTATGTGTCGGGGGTTGGGTGCGACATATGCCAAAGGATGGCTTATCATGGTGGGAGCGAGTAGAACGTCGCCGGTGCCTGGAAGCGGGATGAGGCGTAGACACGAACGCCGGCACACTTTACCCAGGTTCGGGGATCTCCTAGGAGATAACACCCCTAGTCCTGCTCTGCGGGGTCTCCGCATGATCACTAAGGCACTAGTGAGTACAATGGTGCTCCTCGAGCTGTATGCTAGAGGTAGAAGAAGGCAAGGCTTGCTCTCCTCTCCCCTAGGTATGAGTCTAATTCTAACAGGTTGGAACCCTTTGCATGGGTGCCCCGAGGGGTTTATATAGGCCTACCCCCCAGGGGTACAATGGTAATCTGGCCGGGTGTAGGACCCGGCTGTCAGTCTCTCTAGTCGCCGGCTTCTCCGCCGACTGCTGGGGCCCGCCGCCTGGTGGGCCCTACTGACTGGCCTGGTACGGAGCCGACAGGCCGCTCCCGCCGCTCGCGGGTCTTGCCAGCTGCTGATTACTGTAGCCGTGATGCTAATGATGCTTGCTTGGTCTGGGGGCATGGCTACAGTCCCGCCGCCTGGTGGGAGATCACTGTAGTCACTCTGCGTCTTATCTGGTTAATGGTGCGTGGGGCCCCAAGGAAGGAACGGGCCGACTGCTGGGAGCCGGCCTCCCTCGGGTCCGACTGGTGAGGCCCCTGTCGTCTTCCGGGCTCTCGCTGACCAGCGGGGCCCGCTGTCTTCGGGCCGTACCGACAGGCGGTCGTGGGAACAGGGCTTCGCCTGACAGGAGTGACGTCAGGGGCGGAGTGGCAACAGTGCCGCGCCGGGCCCTGGTTACGGGGGGATGGGCTATACTGCAGCCTTACCCTGTCTTGTCTTCTTAATGGGGGCGCAGACTTTGAGGGCGCCATGGGCCGACTGCTAGGAGCCGGCCTCTCTGGAGGCCGCCTGCTAGGAGTCGGCCCGTCTTGGAGCCGCCTTCCTGAGCATGACCGTCTTCTGGCAGTCGGCCTTTCGGCCAGCCGGCCACCAGAAGGCGGCACTCTATCTTGATGTCTTGAGGGGCGCAACCGGCCCCGATGTCTTGAAAGGTTCTGGGACTCGGGTTAGGCTACCCGTGGCCCATTACTCTGACAGTAGTCCCCGAAGCTGGTGAGGCGCCGCGGCTGAAGAGCCGTGGAGCCTCAACAGTTTCCTCCTCCGGGTGCTCTGGGGAAGCTTTGTCCGACTCCTGGGAAGCCGGTTGGCAGGAGTCGGCCACGTCCAGTCGGATTTGTCTGAAACTTCGAACGCCATGGCGGGAA
The DNA here is from genome assembly GCF_018294505.1 of Triticum aestivum. NCBI lineage: Eukaryota > Viridiplantae > Streptophyta > Magnoliopsida > Poales > Poaceae > Triticum > Triticum aestivum. Next base: position 154,263,727 of record NC_057811.1, read on the forward strand.
CTAGGTGGCATGTTAGCTAAGCTTCTCGGCCCGCCGCCCGTCGTGGGCGCGCCACGTGGTGCCAGCCAGCCGGGCCAGCCTGCAAGCTCACGCGCGCGATGGGACGCGACTGCAGGCTGGGCCCACCACCACCGGGCCTCGGCGCGCGAGCGGATCCGCTGCGGCCGAGGCGGGCGGTTGCGTTTCCCCGCGGAGTTACTACGCGCAGTAACTCACGCGATAGAGGTGGGGACGTGGGGTCGTGGGCACAACTAATCCCACGATCCCATGCCCGCCCCCTCGGCTTCATAGCCCGTAGGCTATAAGTAGGGGGAGGAGAGGGAGCGGCGGAGCACGCGCACCCCTCCACCCCGCTCCTGCCTCCTTCTTCTTCCTCTCGTCGCAGCACCCCCGAGCCACACCGGAGCGCTGCCGTAGCTCGTCTCCGTCCGGTTCGTCCGCCCCAAGCCCTCTCGGCCCTGCCCCATTCTCATCTCCCCTGCCACGCCATTTCCTCCATCGAGCTCTCCATGGAGCGCGAGCGGGGCGGAGATTGGGATGGATCGAACGTCAACGAAGACCACATCACCTTCCTCCGCGAGACGCGCCGTCTTCCTGGCGCGGGTTATGTGAAGGCGCGCGTGCCGCCGGAGGGAGAGATCTCGCCGGCGCCGGGGGAGGGCGAGCGGGTCGTCTTCCGCTCGCACTTCACCCGCGGCTTCGGCCTGCCGGTGAGCGGCTTTCTCCGCTTGTTTCTCAAATTTTATCACCTCCAGCCTCATCACCTCACGCCCAACACCGTGATGCTTCTAGCCACCTTCGTCACGTTGTGCGAACGCTATCTCGGCATCCTCCCCACCATCGAGCTATGGGGAGCATTCTTCTACACCAAGCTGGGCACCTCCGTCCGGGAGGTGGCTGCCCAGTGCGGTGCCTTCATCGCGGTTCGCCGGTCGTCGCCGAAGAACGCCTTCCCCACCATCAAGCTGCCACAGTCGGTCAAGATGTGGCAGGAATCTTACTTCTACGTGGAGAACATGGACCCGGCCGTCGACTTCATCAACCTGCCGGCTTATGTAGCCGGCCCGCCTGCCGAGCCTCGGGCCAGCTGGGGCTACAAGCCAAAGCCGGTATCAGTAGACGGCGCCGCTGCCATCCATCGGCTCCGGGAGCTGACCGAGACCGAAGGCCTCAAGGCGTCCGACTTGCTGGTCGCCTTCGTCGAGCACCGGGTTCTCCCGCTCCAAGGCCGGCCGCCCTGATCAGCCCGATGAGCGGGCATCATGACCCGTGCCGGCTGAGCACCAAGGAGATGCCGGCTGCCGAGGTTGCCAACTTGGTGAACAAGATCTCCGGCCTCAAGCTGGAGGGGTCTTGGAGCTTCGGCAAGCGGCCATATTCCCGCGCCGACCCGCCGCCTGCGGTAAGTTTCCCAATTCTTTCTTTCTGGACACTCGTCCTAGTCTTGATCTTGGTGTTGATCAGCCGGCCTCTTGCCACTTGAAACAGATCTACATGTCGGACGCGACGACCGCCATCGTAGGGGCGGGTGGCGACTACCAGCCGGACCGGGCGGTGAGCGATGTGGATGACCCCGACTTGGGGGCGGCCGCCTTGGAGGACACCGCAACAGGCGGCGTCTACGAAGCAGGTGGCTCCGAGGAAGGCGGCATCGAGACCTGGCCTGACGACGACGAGGAGGAAGAAGAGCCGCGCCCAGCATGGGGTGCCGGCAGGGCGGACGCGGGCCCCTCCGTCGAGCTGACTGCTCGAGGCGGCACGCGTAAGCGTAAGCAAGGCGCCATCTTGTTCGGCAGCACGCCGAAGAAGGCCAAGAATCCAACCGCCGCGACCAGGCGGAAGGAGGCCGCCGCGAAGGCGGCCAAATACCAGAGGCTCCCGAAGGCGCCCCCTACGGTGTCGGCGTAAGTATCATTTTCTTGTGCCCTTTTTTCTCGCTGATTCTTTCTGAACTTCCTTTGCTTTAGTTTCTTGATTTTAGGGCTCTGCTCTCCCTCGAGAAGTCGGCCGCCGCCTCCATCGTTGGGTCGGCAGCGACCTCTACCACCACCCAGCGAATCGATCCGGCCGCCGACCTCCGGGAGGCGACGGAGCGAAACGCGCGGGAGGCGCGCGAGGAGCAGGAAGCCGCCCGCCTGGAGAAGGTGGAGGCGGACAAGGCGGAGGCCGCCGCTTTGAAGAAGCTGGCAGAGGCCGAGGCCGCCGCCGCGGCGAAGAAGCAGGCCGAAGAGGCCGCGCGCTGCCAGTCGGCGATATTTGTCACCCCCCTGAACTCCGCGCCGCCGCCACCAGAATTCGTGGCGCCAACTGGGGGAGCTGGCAACGAGCACCCGATCATGGAGAGGGACGGCGGCGATGTCGTCATGCCGGACGTAATCGTGCCCCCGCCACCACCTTCTGAGGAGGCGCGAGACAAGAAGCCAGCTGATCCGCCAGCGCCACCAGCCGGAGACGAGATGGTGACGGGCTCAACTCCTGAGGTCCGCACCCCGACGCGCCACCGGCTCGCAAAGGCGGCTTCGGCGCCACGCCCGCAGGAGACCGCTGCCGCGAGCTCTTCGATCCCGGAGGCCGAGGTGACCAGAGTCGCGCCCACTGAGTGGGGGCGGGGAGGCGGGACAGGCCCTTTGAACAAGGCAATCCTGGACGTCCAGGCCAAGCTCCGCGTTGAAGCCGACGCACTCAAGCACTGCAACAATGTGTTCCTGGAGTCGCGAGCAGCCATCCGGGTATGCTTCTTGCTTCTTCGTTTTTAATTCTTGTATTGCTTTGTGGGGGCGCGCCAGCGCACCCACTGGGTGTAGTCCTCGAGTTTCGGGCCGGCTGCTGAGCAGGCGGCTCGGAACTTTAATTGGCAAGCTCCAAGTACTAATACTGTCTGATATCTTTGCTGCAGGATTATCATAACCTCCGTGCAGCCGCCTTCAACTCCAAAGTCCAGGAGTTGGATCAACGGGCCGTCGACTTGTTGGAGAGCCGGAGTAAGTCTTTTTCTTTCTCTGCGGGGGCGCGCTGGCGCACCCGCGGGCTGTAGTCCCCGAGATTCGGGCCGACTGCTGAGCAGTCGGGCCGGATCTTCCTAGCAACTGCTTTTCTTCTCTGTTGATATTTGATAACTTCTTTCTCCGCGGGGGCGCGCTGGCGCACCCGCGGGCTGTAGTCCCCGAGATTCAGGCCGACTGCTGAGCAGTCGGGCCGGATCTTCCTGGCAACTACATCTCTCTTTGTTGATTGTTGATGTCCTTTCCTTCTTCTACTTTTGCAGAGGCCAACGCCACCCTGCTGCAGCAGCTGGGCGAAGCCAATACCGCGCTGCGTGCCAAGGAGGCGGACTGCAACAAGCTGACCGAGGAGCGTGACCGACTGGTCATGCAACTGGCGGAGCAGGCGGAGCTTCTCAAGAAGGCCCAAAAGGAGGCAAAGGACAAGGAGGCAGGTCTCCTTGCTGAGTTCGAGACCGAGCGCTCTGCCTGGACCGACAAGGAGGCAATGCTGACTGCCGGCTTCGGCGAGATTGAAGACATGGTCGACGGTAAGCTGCCTTCTTTACTCTTTCTTCAAGCCACCGGCTTCTGATCAAGCCGACTTCTTGTTTCTGATCTGGCTCTTTTGCTTTTTTGTCCGAGCAGACTTCTTCCCAGGTCACTCTGGTGCTGCCAACCAGGCTATCAAGGCCGATCGTGAAGGACGGAGGGCAGAAGGCGAGCAAATCGCTGCCGACGCCCTCCGCACTCTTAGTGAGCAGCTTCTCAGCATCCAGGCCCGTCTTCGGCCGGCTCATCGGATGTTGCGCCGCCTTCAGCGTGTCGGCGCCCGGGCAATTGCCGCCCTGTGGCCAGACATGCCGGCTCCGCGCACACCCAGCCGGACTGTCGACTGGCTGGAGGTGGCGGCCGGCCGCCTTGAGGCGTGGAAGGGCTCCTTGGCCCGGGCCGGAGCACGCCGGGCCATGGAGTTTGTCAAGGTGTGGTACCCTGGGCTAAATCTAGCCCAGTTGACCACGTTTCGACAGGAATCCCAGGAGGAGCTGGTGGCGGTGGAGGGTGATCTTGTCAAGCGGGCGGCGGCAATCGCCGAGTACACCAACACCAGCATCTTCATCCTAGAGCTGGCCGAGAACGGTGCCGAGGCAACACCAGAGTAGTTCGGGCTGAACCCGGAGGATGGCGAGGATTCGGCCGAGGTGATCGACTCCAGCGACGAGGGAGAAGACGACGAGGAGGAGGAGGAAGGTGAAGAGGAGGCACCAGAGGTCGGAGCGGACGGACAGCCTCAGCTCGACCGCGCCTCCAGCAACGAGCCATGCCCAAACGAGCTGGCTGCTGTTGAAGGCGATCAAGCGGAGACCGACCAGCCGGCCGCTCAACCAGCCGGCACCACCGACTCCACCATTCCGCCGAACCCATCTGCTGCTTCCTAGGATGCCATTTTACCTTTGTTTCTTCCTGCTTATCAGTCTCGACAAACTTCGTTAACTTTGCACAATTCCACCCACGGAGTGTATTTCAAACTCTTGTTGGATGTCGGCCAAGGGCCTTTTGATGTGTAAATATTTTTGCCGAGTTCTATCTTTCCTTGCTTTCTGCTCTATGGCTTTTTTCCTTTGCCGCCTTCCCTCGGTTGCCATCTTGCCAGCCGAACAGCCGCTCTGCGGACTGTGGCTGGGTCAAGTACTTGGCCACTTTCGGGAGGCAAGTACTTAGCCGATTAGAGTTTTCTAGCAAGTTGAGTAGAAGCCGGCCGGCCGGCTGCTTGACAGCCGGTCGATGAGGCGGGAAGCCGGCTTGGACTATGTGTATGCTTTGGGTCCTTAGCCATTTTTCATGCAGACACCCTTTCTGCCTTAACTCTTGCCGACCGAACAGTCGCTCTACGAGCTGCGGCTTCTGGCAGGAGAAAGCTTAAGTGCCAACACATTACTTGTCCGGCTGCAGGAAGCATTTCATAGTACAAGGTGGCAAGTCCCCGGGTCGACTGGTTGAACCCGGTGCCAGACGGACTAATGAAATAACACAATGACAGGCGTAATACTTATCATATAGATAAAAGAGGGCAGTCCCTGAGCTCTTCTCGGGGGGCCCGGAGTCTTCGTACTTAATACCAAAGTTGGCGTGGTACATACTGCATCAACTGTAAAACCTTCGAAGGAGGTTCGCATTCCATGGTCGCTCTGTCTCCTTGCCGGAGTCATCTCTTTTGCATGCTCGAGGCTTCTGAGCGTCGATGAGAGTAGGAGTCGTTTCCCAACACCTTGCTGATGATGAAGGGGCCTTCCCAAGGTGCCGAGAGCTTGTGCTGGCCGGCTGTTCGCTGGATCAGCCGGAGCACAAGGTCTCCTTCTTGGAAGGATCTTGGCTTGACCTTTCGGTTGTAGTATCGGCGCAGGCTCTGCTGGTAGATGGTGGACCGGCTGAGTGCCAACAGCTGGCCCTCTTCTAGCAGATCGATGCTGTCTTGTCGTGCTTCTTCTGCCTCCTCTTCGGTGTACATGGTGACTCGAGGGGAGTCGAATTCTATGCCATCGGGATGACGGCTTCGGCACCGTAGACGAGGAAGAAAGGCGTAAAGCCGGTTGACTTGTTCGGAGTTGTGCGCAGGCTCCAGAGGACGGCCGGCAGCTTGTCGAGCCAACAGCCGGCCGACCGCTCCAGAGGCTCGACCAGTCGGGGCTTGATGCCGGATAAAATGAGGCTATTTGCTTGCTCCACCTGGCCGTTTGACTGCAGATGGGCAACAGACGCTAGGTCCAGTCGGATGCCCTGCGTCGCACAGAAACGGGCCAAGGCGCCTTTGGCAAAGTTTGTGCCATTGTTGGTGATGATGCTGTGTGGTATGCCATACCGGATGGTGATGTCGGAGATGAAAGTCACAGCAGTCGGACCATTCAGCTTCTTAATTGGCTTTGCTTCTATCCACTTGGTGAACTTGTCCACTGCGACAAGCAGATGAGTCATGCCGCCGCGTGCCGTCTTGAATGGTCCCACCATGTCCAGGCCCCAGACGGCAAAGGGCCAGGCAATGGGAATAGTCTTGAGTGCAGAAGCTGGCTGATGTGGCTTTGAATGAAACTTCTGGCACCCTTTGCATTTCTGGACCAAGTCTTTGGCGTCTTCTAGAGCAGTCGGCCAGAAAAAACCGTGGCGGAAAGCTTTGGCCACGAGTGCTCTTGAAGCTGCGTGGTGACCACACTCGCCTTGATGGATATCTTTGAGGATTGCTTGGCCTTGCTCCGGCTCTACACAGCGCTGATAGACGCCAGTGACACTACGCCTCACAAGCTCTCTGTTGACTATGGTGTATGCTACTGCCCGGCGTTGCACTTGCCGGGCCGAGATCTCATCAGTCGACAGCTCTTTGTTCTCCAGAAAGTTGAGGATGGGCTGGGCCCATGAAGGTGCTGCAATTTCTTCGGCTGCTAGGACTGCTACTTGCACGAGGGCAGTTGGGCCGGGAGGCGGCGGGTTGGAGTCGGCTGCCGCTTGCTGAGTCGATGAAGTCCCCGGGCCGACTGCTGCAGTCCCCGGGCCGGGTTCTGAAGTCCCCGGGCCGGGTGCGGCTGCTGCAGTCCCCGGGTCGCCTGCCGAATTCCCCGTGCCGGCTGCTGGGGTCCTCAAGTCGGATCCGACTGCTTCAAGAGGAGTCGGCACAAAGATGGAATCCGACTCTGGCGATGGCTTGACAGACGGCTTGAGGAGGCGTTGCAGGGCGATGCCGGCTGGTATTGCTTGCCGGGTGGAGCCGATTCGTGCCAGGGCGTCAGCTTGCTTATTGTCATTTCTTGGCACGTGGAGGAACTCGCACCCTTCAAAGTATCCACTAAGTTGCTGGACGAGGAAGCGGTAGCTTGCCATGTTTGCATCCTTGGCGTCCCAGTTACCAGACGACTGCTGGACCACCAGGTCGGAATCTCCATAGCACAGGATCCGGCGAATGCCGAGTTCCTTGGAAGCCGGAGCCTGTGAATGAGTGCTTCGTATTCAGCAACGTTGTTGGAGGCGGCAAAGTGAATTTGCAGCACATATCTGAGCTTGTCGCCTTTGGGAGAGGTGAGGACGATGCCGGCTCCCAAACCAGTGCGCATCTTGGAACCATCAAAGTGCATTCGCCAATGAGTGGAATCTGGCGCTGGCGGCAGGTACTGGGTCTCGGCCCAGTCGACGAGGAAGTCGGCCAGTGCTTGTGACTTGATGGCGGTGCGAGGCTGGTAGTAGATGGTGTAGGGGGCCAAATCTATGGCCCATTTGGCCACTCGACCTGAGGCATCTCGGCTTCCAATGATCTCGGCAAGTGGAGCTGTGCAGACCACAGTGATTGGGTGCTCTTGGAAGTATGGCTTCAGTTTCTTGGCAGCAAAGTGCACGCCATAGCACATCTTCTGGTAGTGGGGGTAGTTCTGCTTGGAGGCGGATAGTACTTCACTCAGGTAATACACCGGCCTCTGGACTGGTAGAGCTTTGCCTTTTTCCTTGCGTTCCACCACTATGACTGTGCTGACCACCCGGCTGGTGGCGGCGATGTAGAGGAGCATGGGCTCCTTAGGAGTCGGGGCCGCCAGGACAGGCGGAGTGGTCAACATCTTCTTGAGCTGGAAAAAAGCTTCATCCGCCTTGTCGTTCCACTCGAAAAAAGTGGTCTTCTTCATGAGCTGGTACAGGGGAAGAGCCTTCTCGCCCAGCCGACTGATGAAATAGCTGATGGATGCCAAGCAGCCAGTGAATTTTTGTCTCGATGGCCTTGATCTTCACAGGGTTGCACTCTATGCCGCGCTCTGAGACCAGAAAGCCAAGAAGCTGGCTGGCTGGCACTCCAAAGACGCATTTCTCCGGGTTGAGCTTGATCTGAAATCGGCGCAAGTTCTCAAAGGTCTCTTTGAGGTCTTCCAGCAGCGTTCCACGCTTCTCCGTCTTCACCACCACATCGTCCACATAGACATGGGCGTTTCGGCCGAGTTGCTTGAGGAGACACTTCTGCATGCAACACTGAAATGTGGCGCTGACATTTCTCAAGCCGAACGTCTTGGTTAGGTAACAGAAGGCTCCGAATGGCGTGATGAAGGCGGTCTTCAGCCTGTCGGCCGGGTTCAGCTTGATCTGATGATACCCTGAGTATGCATCCAAAAAGCTCAATAGCTCGCATCCGGCTGTGGAGTCTATTACTTGGTGAATTCTTGGCAAGGCAAATGGGTCTTTGGGGCATGCTTTGCTGAGGCTGGTATAATCAATACACATGCACCACTGCTTGTTCTTCTTCAGCACTAGGACCGGGTTGGCTAACCACTCTGCAAAGAATACTTCCATGATGAAGCCGGCTGCTAGAAGCCGGGCTATCTCTTCACCAACAACTCTTCTCTTCTCCTCCGACAGGTGGTGCGAGGGCTGCCTGACTGGCTTGGCATCGGACCGGACGTGTAGCTTGTGCTCGGCGAATTCCGTCGGAACACCCGGCATGTCCTTGGGAGACCATGCAAAGATGTCCCGATTCTCACGGAGGAAATTGACGAGCTCGCCTTCCTATTTGCTGTCAAGGTTTGCACCTATGATAGCGTGCCTCTCTGGGTGCTCCGGGTCCAAGGGTATCTTCTTCGTTTCCTTCGCCGGCTTGAACGAGCCCTCGGCTTCCGACTCCTTGGGGTTGGGTGACATTTCCGGCTGCTTGCTGGCCATCACCACAACCCGGTCAAGGAGCCGCTTCTCAGCCGCGATCACGAGGGACTCGGCTAACCGGCTACTCTCTGCTGCGCAGGCGGACGACTTCTTGTAGTCCCCTGCTATGGTCAGGATTCCCTTGGAGCTCGACATCTTCATCTTCAGGTAAGCATAGTGGGGGACCGCCATGAACTTGGCCAGGGCAGGCCGGCCAAGTAATGCATGATAAGGGCTCTCAAGGTCCACCACCTCAAACCAGACTGGCTCTCGGCGGAAATGATTCTTGTCCCCGAAGAGGACATCTATCGGAGTCTTGCCGATAGGTGAGCAGGAAAGGCTTGGAATGATGCCATGGAAAACAGTTCGGTTGGGCTGAAGATGTCTCTACTTGATTCCCAACTTCTCCATGGTATCTTTGTACAGAATGTTGATGCTGCTGCCACCATCTATCAGAACTCGGGAGAAGCGAGCAGCTCGCCTCTCCGTGGCAAAGGTGGCATCCAGCACCAGAGCATAGGAGCCGGGATTGGGCATCACCTCCAGGTGGTCGGCTCTGCTCCAGCTGATGGGCTTCTCAGACCAATGCATGAACTCGGGGGTCTCTGTTGCTACTGCATTTACTTCTTGTTGCTGCTGCCGTCTGTTGCACCTGTCGTCGACCACGCTGGTGAACACGACATAGGCTCCATGCTCTTCTGGGTATTCATCTTGTACCGCACCGACTGGCCGAACCGCCGGCTGCTGGGGAGGAGGAGGCGGCGGGCCGGCAGGCGGGGGAGGCTGGAGTCCATCACCCTTGGCGATCCTGGTGAGCCAGTGGCACTTCCGAGTGGTGTGGTTGGATGGCTTCACGCCGCTGTGGAACTTGCAGGGTGCATCAAGGGTCTGCTCGTATGAGAAGGCGGGCAACCAGTTGGGCTTGCTGCCCTTCTGGCGATTGGGAGGAGGCCGCCCTTCCGGCTGCTGATCTTCGACTATTGCCACCCGCCGGCTCGTGGAAGTCGGCTGCATGGCCTTGCGCTTGTTGTCGTTGGGTTGCTGTCGCCGACTGGTGTCACCAGCCGGGGTCCGAGGAGCTTGAGGGGCCACCTTGCCCGACGCATTAACTTGGATCTCTGCCTTCATGGAGGAGTCGGCCGTGGCGTACTTGTCTGCTATGATCAGCAGTTCGTCGAGGGTCGCCGGCGAGAAGCTTGTGCTTGAGGAAGGTGCCCTCTCGGTACTCGGCAGTGAAGTACTCGATGGCATGCACCTCGTGCACGCCCTCGCAAGAGTTGCGCAGCTCGGCCCAGCGCGTGAGGTAGTCGCGAGTCGACTCGTTGGGGCCTTGAACGCACAAGGAGAGCTGGCGAGGCTTGGGCGGCCGCTTGTACGTGCTGGTGAAGTTGCGGATGAATGCTTCAGTGAAATCAACCCAACTGTTGATGCTGCGGGGCTTCAGGCTGTTCAGCCATGTCCGGGCTATGCCCTGGAGCATGAGCGGAACGTACTTCACGGCAACGCGCTTGTTGCCGTTGGCGATGCTGACGGTTGTGGAGTAGTTGACCAGCCAGTCCTCTGGCTTCACGGAGCCGGTGTACTTGGGTGTATCTCTCGGGAGCGTGAACCCTTTGGGGAAAGGTTCGTCTCGGATGCGGGGGCCGAAACAAGGCGGACCCAGCTCATCTTCTTCTTCTAGCACCAGGGATCGATTGAGGCGATCGATCCGGTGGCGGGCATCATTTTCTCCGATTCCTTCTCGGCAGCCTAGGCGGTCGCCGAGTGATGGGTGATTGACAGGCGGCGGGGAAATGCACCTCTCCCTACGGGGAGGTGGTGGCGGACAGTCGTCTCATCGCTGCACTGCTCTTGGGCGGCCGTCTTGGTCGCGCTCGATGGTGATGCGAGTTCGGCTGCGGCTAGCAGCCGGCTCCTTGTCTTTTCTGTCGCGGACGCCACCAGTCGGCGTCCGGGATGTCGCGCCTTGGTCTCAGCGAGGAGGCGGGTCGTCGTTCCGCTGGTTGGGCGCTTCAGTGCGGCACCCGGCGTCTTGCTGCTCAGTAGCCGCGTCGAGGAGCTGCTGGACTCGTTCCGTAATGTGGCGACGCTCGCCGCCCTCGAGCTTGTCTAGCTCGTCTGCTGCCGCCTGGGCAGCTTGTATGTTCTCCGCAGGCGTGGCATAGACGGGACGATCTGTCCTGAACATGCTGGCGATGGTCGCGCCACGCTGCCGGACCAAGCCAATGCGGCTAGGCCCACCAGGAGCTGGCGTGCCGCCGACAGCACGGTCCATCTCCTGCTGGTAGGCCTCCGAGAGGCGTCTCATGCTGGCCAGCCGGTTGGCGCTCTCGACGAGCTGGATACGGCGTGCCTCCAGCGTCTCGGCGTCGACGTCTTCCGGGATAGGCGCAGCCAGGTCTTGCATTGCCGCCTGCAATGGATCCTGGCCCCCTCCGCTAGAATGCTCGCCGTGGGTGATGACGAGCACCTCCGTGACGGTGCTGCCGCCGCTGTACGCGCGAGGAAGCGGCTCGTCATAGACCACCACGTTGGAGGGGAACGCGTCAAGCGACGCCGTGTCGGAGTCGACCAACATCGGGTCGGTGGAGCCAACCGACTCCAAGTCAGCAGCAGGCTCGCTAGCGATGTGGAGCTGATCGAGGAGGCTCATGAGGTGGCTCTCGGGGCCATCGGTGCCCGCATCAGACGCGGGCTCATCGGAGAGGCGAATCTCGCCAACAAGATCGGCGAGGCAGCTCGCCGCGCAGGCAACCTCCGCGCCGTGCAGCGCATCGGCGCAGACGCCGTCTGATGTGCTGGGCTGGCTGCGCTCGCCAGGAAGGAACAGGGTTCCCGTCCAGAACAGATCTTCGGGAGACGGTGCACCTCACCCCACGGTGGGCGCCAAATGTCGGGGGTTGGGTGCGACATGTGCCAAAGGATGGCGTATCATGGTGGGAGCGAGTAGAACGTCGCCGGTGCCTGGAAGCGGGATGAGGCGTAGACACGAACGCCGACACACTTTACCCAGGTTCGGGGCTCTCCTAGGAGATAACACCCCTAGTCCTGCTCTGCGGTTCTCCGCATGATCACTAAGGCACTAGTGAGTACAATGGTGCTCCTCGAGCTGTATGCTAGAGGTAGAAGAAGGCAAGGCTTGCTCTCCTCTTCCCCTAGGTATGAGTCTAATTCTAACAGGTTGGAACCCTTTGCATGGGTGCCCCGGGGGTTTATATAGGCCTACCCCCAGGGGTACAATGGTAATCTGGCCGGGTGTAGGACCCGGCTGTCAGTCTCTCTGGTCGCCGGCTTCTCCACCGACTGTTGGGGCCCGCCGCCTGGTGGCCTTGCCGACTGGCCTGGTACGGAGCCGATAGGACGCTCCCGCCGCTCGCGGGTCTTGCCGGCTACTGATTACTGTAGCTGTGATGCTAATGACGCTTGCTTGGTCAGGGGAGCATGGCTACAGTCCTGCCGCCTGGCGGGAGATCACTGTAGCCACTCCGCGTCTTATCTGGTTAATGGTGCGTGGGGCCCCAAGGAAGGAACGGGCCGACTGCTGGGAGCCGGCCTCCCTCGGGTCCGACTGGTGAGGCCCCCGTCGTCTTCCGGGCTCTCGCTGACCGGCAGGGCCCGCCGTCTTCAGGCCATACCGACAGGCGGTCGTGGGAACAGGGCTTCGCCTGACAGGAGTGACGTCAGGGGCGCAGTGGCAACAGTGCCACGCCGGGCGGAGATCTCCCCCTGTACGGAGCACTGTGGCCACGCCCGGCCCTGGATACGGGGGGATGGGCTGTACTGCAGCCTCACCCTGTCTTGTCTTCTTAATGGGGGTGCATACTTTGAGGGCGTCATGGGCCGACTGCTAGGAGCCGGCCTCTTTGGAGGCCGCTGGTAGGAGTTGGCCCGTCTTGGAGCCGCCTTCCTGAGCATGACCGTCTTCTGGCAGTCGGCCTTTCGGCCAGCCGGCCACCAGAAAGCGGCACTTTATCTTGATGTCTTGAGGGGCGCAACCGGCCCCGATGTCTTGAAAGGTTCTGGGACTCAGGTTAGGCTACCCGTGGCCCATTACTCCGACATTATGTGTTTGGTTCTCTTGTGAAATCTGGATTCCTTCGCCAAGGCTATTGCTCCCATGTTGTCATGAAAGATTTTCATTGGACCCGATGCACTAGGTATTACACCTAGATCGGATATGAACTCCTTCATCCAGACTCCTTCATTTGCTGCTTCTGAAGCAGCTATGTACTCCGCTTCACACGTAGATCCCGCCACGACGCTCTGCTTGGAACTACACCAACTGACAACTCCACCATTCAATATAAATACATATCTGGTTAGTGACTTAGAGTCATCCGGATCAGTGTCAAAGCTTGCATCGACGTAACCATTTACGACAAGCTCTTTGTCACCTCCATAAACGAGAAACATATCCTTAGTCCTTTTCAGGTATTTTAGGATGTTCTTGACCGCTGTCCAGTGATCCACTCCTGAATTACTTTGGTACCTCCCTGCCAAACTTATAGCAAGGCACACATCAGGTCTGGTACACAGAATTGCATACATTATAGAACCTATGGCTGAGGCATAGGGAATGACCTTCATTTTCTCTCTATCTTCTGCACTGGTCGGGCATTGAGTCCGACTCAACTTCACACCTTGTAACATAGGGAAGAACCCTTTCTTTGACTGATCCATTTTGAACTTCTTCAAAACTTTATCAAGGTATGTGCTTTGTGAAAGTCCAATTAAGCGTCTTGATCTATTTCTATAGATCTTGATGCCCAATATATAAGCAGCTTCACTGAGGTCTTTCATTGAAAAATTCTTATTCAAGTATCCTTTTATGCTATCCAGAAATTCTGTATTATTTCCAATCAACAATATGTCATCCACATATAATATTAGAAATGCTACAGAGCTCCCATTCACTTTCTTCTAAATACAGGCTTCTCCAAAAGTCTGTATAAAACCATATGCGTTGATCACACTATCAAAGCGTATATTCCAACTCCGAGAGGCTTGCCCAGTCCATAAATGGATCGCTGGAGCTTGCACACTTTGTTAGCACCTTTAGGATCGACAAAACCTTCTGGTTGCATCATATACAACTCTTCTTTAAGATATCCATAAAGGAATGCAGTTTTGATACCCATTTGCCAAATTTCATAATCATAAAATGCGGCAATTGCTAACATGATTCGGACAGACTTAAGCATCGCTATGGGTGAGAAGGTCTCATCGTAGTCAACTCCTTGAACTTGTCGAAAACCTTCGGCAACAAGTCGAGCTTTATAGACAGTAACATTACCGTCAGCGTCAGTCTTCTTCTTGAAGATCCATTTGTTCTCTATGGCTTGCCAATCACCGGCAAGTCAACCAAAGTCCACACTTTGTTCTCATACATGGATCCCATCTCAGATTTCATGGCCTCAAGCCATTTCGTGAAATCTGGGCAAATCATCGCTTGCTCATAGTTTGTAGGTTCGTCATTGTCTAGTAACATGACTTCCAGAACAGGATTACCGTACCACTCTGGCACGGATCGTACTCTGTTTGACCTACGAGGTTTGGTAGTAACTTGATCTGAAGTTTCATGATCATCATCATTAGCTTCCTCACTAATTGGTGTAGGAATCACTAGAACTGATTTCTGTGATGAACTACTTTCCAATTCGGGAGAAGGTACAATTACCTCATCAAATTCTACTTTCCTCCCACTCACTTATTTTGAGAGAAACTCCTTCTCTAGAAAGGATCTATTCTTAGCCATGAATAACTTGCCTTCGGATCTGTGATAGAAGGTGTACCCAACAGTCTCCTTTGGGTATCCTATGAAGAGACATTTCGCTGATTTGGGTTCGAGCTTATCAGGTTGAAGCTTTTTCACATAAGCATCGCAGCCCCAAACTTTAAGAAACGACAGCTTAGGTTTCTTGCTAAACCACAGTTCATGTGGTGTCGTCTCAACGGATTTAGATGGTGCCCTATTTAACGTGAATGCAGCCATCTCTAAAGCATAACCCCAAAACGATAGCGGTAAATCGGTAAGAGATATCATAGATTGCACCATATCTAATAAAGTACGGTTATGACGTTCGGACACACCATTACGCTGTGGTGTTCCAGGTGGCGTGAGTTGCGAAACTATTCCACATTGTTTCAAATGAAGACCAAACTCATAACTCAAATATTCACCTCCACGATCAGATCGTAGAAACTTTATTTTCTTGTTACGATGATTTTCCACTTCACTATGAAATTCTTTGAACTTTTCAAATGTTTCAAACTTATGTTTCATCAAGTAGATATACCCATATATGCTCAAATCATCTGCGAAGGTCAGAAAATAACGATACCCTGCGCGAGCATCAACACTCATCGGACCGCATACATCAGTATGTATTATTCCAATAAGTCAGTTGCTCGCTCCATTGTTCCGGAGAACGGAGTCTTAGTCATCTTACCCATGAGGCATGGTTCGCAAGCATCAAGTGATTCCAAAAGCCCATCAGCATGGAGTTTCTTTATGCGCTTTACACCAATATGACCTAAACGGCAGTGCCACAAATAAGTTGCACTATCATTATTAATTTTGCATCTTTTGGCTTGAATATTATGAATATGTGTATCACTACAATCGAGATTCAACAAAATAGACCACTCATCAATGGTGCATGACCATAAAAGATATTACTCATATAAATAGAACAACCATTATTCTCCAATTTAAATGAATAACCGTCTCACATCAAACAAGAACCAGATATAATGTTCATGCTCAACGCTGGCACCAAATAACAATTATTTAGGTCTAAAACTAATCCCGACGGTAGATGTAGAGGTAGCGTGCCGACGGCGATCACATCGACTTTGGAACCATTTCCCACACGCATCGTCACCTCGTCCTTAGCCAATCTTCGTTTAATCTGTAGGCCCTGTTTCGAGCTGCAAATATGAGCTACAGGACCAGTATCAAATACCCAGGCGCTACTACGAGCATTAGTAAGGTACACATCAATAAAATGTATATCAAATATACCTTTCACTTTGCCATCCTTCTTATCCACCAAATACTTGGGGCAGTTCCGCTTCCAGTGACTAGTCCCTTTGCACTGGAAGCACTCAGTCTCAGGCTTAGGTCCAGACTTGGGCTTCTTCCCTTGAGCAGCAACTTGCTTGTTGTTCTTCTTGAAGTTCCCCTTCTTCCATTTGCCCTTTTTCTTGAAACTAGTGGTCTTGTTAACCATCAACACTTGATGCTCCTTGTTGATTTCAACCTCCGCAGCCTTTAGCATTCCGAAGAGCTCGGGAATAATCTTTTCCATCCCTTGCATATTATAGTTCATGACGAAGGCTTTATAGCTTGGTGGCAGTGATTGAAGAACTCTGTCAATGACACTATCATCAGGAAGATTAACTCCTAGCTGAGTCAAGTGGTTATGGTACCCAGACATTCTGAGTATGTGTTCACTGACAGAACTATTCTCCTCCATTTTGCAGCTATGGAACTTGTTGGAGACTTCATATCTCTCAACTCGGGCATTTGCTTGAAATATTAACTTCAACTCCTGGAACATCTCATATGCTCCATGACGTTCAAAACGTCTTTGAAGTCCCGATTCTCAGCCGTAAAGCATGGCGCACTGAACTATCGAGTAGTCATCAGCTTTGCTCTACCAGACATTCATAATGTCCGGAGTTCCTCCTGCAGTGGGTCTTGCACCTAGCGGTGTTTCTAGGATGTAATTCTTCTGTGTAGTAATGAGGATAATCCTCAAGTTATGGACCCAGTCCGTGTCGTTGCTACCATCATCTTTCAACTTAGCTTTCTCTAGGGACGCATTAAAATTCAAGGGAATGGTAGCACAGGCAATTGATCTACAACAACATAGATATGCAAAAAACTATCAGGTACTAAGTTCATGATAAATTAAAGTTCAATTAATCATATTACTTAAGAACTCCCACTTATATAGACACCCCTCTAGTCATCTAAATGATCACGTGATCCATATCAACTAAACCATGTCTGGTCATCACGTGAGATGGAGTAGTTTTCAATGGTGAACATCACTATGTTGATCATATCTACTATATGATTCACGTTCGACCTTTCGGTCTCAGTGTTCCGAGGCCATATCTGCATATGCTAGGCTCGTCAAGTTTAACCCGAGTATTCTGCATGTGCAGAACTGGCTTGCACCAGTTGTATGTGAACGTAGAGCTTATCACAGCCGATCATCACGTGGTGTCTCGGCATGACGAACTGTAGCAATGGTGCATACTTAGGGAGAACACTTGTACCTTGAAATTTAGTGAGGGATCATCTTATAATGCTACCGCCATACTAAGAAAAATAAGATACATAAAGGATAAACATCACATGCAATCAAAATATATGACATGATATGGCCATCATCATCTTGTGCCTTTGATATCCATCTCCAAAGCACCGTCATGATCTCCATCGTCACCGGCTTGACACCTTGATCTCCATCGTAGCGTCGTTCTCGTCTCGCCAACTGTTGCTTCCACGACTATCGCTACCGCTTAGTGATAAAGTAAAGCAATTACATGGCGATTGCATTTCATACAATAAAGCGACAACCATAAGGCTCCTGCCAGTTGCCGATAACTTTTACAAAACATGATCGTCTCATACAACAATTTATATCTCATCACGTCTTGACCATATCACATCACAACATGCCCTGCAAAAACAAGTTAGACATCCTCTACTTTGTTGTTGCAAGTTTTATGTGGCTGCTACGGGCTTCTAGAAAGAACCATTCTTACCTACGCATCAAAACCACAACGATTTTTCGTCAAGTGTGTTGTTTTAACCTTCAACAAGGACTGGCTGTAGTCAAACTCGATTCAACTAAAATTGGAGAAACAGCCACCCGCTAGCCAACTGTGTGCGAAGCACGTCGGTAGAACCAGCCTCATGAATGCGGTCATGTAATGTCGGTCCGGGCTGCTTCATCTAACAATACTGCCGAATCAAAGTAAGACATTGGTGGTAAGCAGTACGACTATTATCGCCCACAACTCTTTGTGTTCTACTCGTGCATATCATCTACACATAGACCTGGCTCGGATGCCACTGTTGGGGAACGTAGTAATTAAAAAAATTCCTACGATCACGCAAGATCTATCTAGGAGAAGCATAGCAACGAGACAGGATAGTGTGTCCACGTACCCTTGTAGACTGAAAGCAGAAGCGTTATGTTAACGCGGTTGATGTAGTCGGACGTCTTCACGATCCAACCAATCCAAGTACCGAACGTGGGGCACCTCTGTGTTCAGCACACGTTCAGCACGATGACGTCCCTCGAGCTCTTGATCCAGTAGAGGGTCAAGGGAGAGTTTCGGCAGCACGACGGCGTGGTGACGGTGTTGATGATGTGATCCGCGCAGGGCTTCGCCTAAGCACTACGACAATATGACCGAGGTGGTAAACTGTGGAGGGGGGCACCACACACGGTTAAGAAACAACTGTTGTGCCTTTGGGGTGCCCCCGCCCCCGTATATAAAGGAGGAGAGGGAGGAGGCCGACGACCATGAGGGGGCGCGCCAAGGGGGAGCCCAACTAGGATTCCCAATCCTAGTTGGACTCCCTTTCCTATTCCAAGAGGGGGAAAGAGGGAAGGAGAGGGAGAGGGAGAGGAAATAGGGGGCCGCGCCCCCTCCCCCTAGTCCAATTCAGACTCCCTTGGGGGGGGGGGGGCGCCACCTTGCGGGCTGCCCTCTCCTACTCCCTTATGGCCCATTAAGGCCCATAACTTCCCCGGGGGTTTCGGTAACCCCTTGGTTCCGTGATAAATATTCGAAACGTCCCGAAATCTTTCCGGTGTCCGAGTACCTTCGTCCAATATATCAATCTTTACCTCTCGACCATTTTGAGACTCCTCGTCATGTCCTTGATCTAATCCGGCACTCGGAACAAACTTCGGTCACCAAAACACATAACTCATAATACAAATCGTCATCGAACATTAAGCGTGCGGACCCTACGGGTTCGAGAACTATGTAGACATGACCGTGACACATCTCCAGTCAATAACCAATAGCGCAACCTGGATGCTCATATTGGTTCCTACATATTCTACAAAGATCTTTATCAGTCAAACCGCATAACAACATACGTCATTCCCTTTGTCATCGGTATGTTAGTTGCCCGAGATTCAATCATTGGTATCATCGTACCTAGTTCAATCTCGTTACCGGCAAGTCTCTTTACTCGTTCCATAATGCATCATCCCGTAACTAACTCATTAGTCACATTGCTTGCAAGGCTTATAGTGATGTGCATTACTGAGAGGGCCCAGAGATACCTCTCCGATACTCGGAGTGAGAAATCCTAATCTCGATCTATGCCAACTCAACAAACACCATTGGAGACACCTGTAGAGCATCTTTATAATCACCCAGTTACGTTGTGACGTTTAATAGCGCACAAGGTGTTCCTTCGGTATTCGGGAGTTGCATAATCTCATAGTTAGAGGAATATGTATAAGTCATGAAGAGAGCAATAGCAATAAAACTATACGATCATAATGCTAAGCTAACGGATGGGTCTTGTCCATGACATCATTCTCTAATGATGTGATCCTGTTCATCAAATGACAACACATGTCTATGGTCGGAAAACTTAACCATCTTTGGTTAACGAGCTAGTCAAGTAGAGGCATACTAGGGACACTCTGTTTGTCTATGTATTCACACATGTACTAAGTTTCTGGTTAATATAATTCTATCATGAATAATAAACATTTATCATGATATAAGGAAATATGAATAACAACTTTATTATCGAGTAGTCATCAGCTTTGCTCTGCCAGATGTTCATAACGTAAGCAGTTGCTCCTGCAGCTGGCCTTGCACCTAGCGGTGCATCAAGGACGCAATTCTTATGTGCAGCAATGAGGATAATCCTCAAGTTACAGACCCAATCCGTGTAGTTGCTACCATCATCTTTCAACTTAGATTTCTCTAGGAACACATTAAATTTCAAAGAAACGGTAGCACGGGCCATTGATCTACAACATAGATATGCAAAAACTATCAGGACTAAGTTCATGATAAATTTAAGTTCAATTAATCATATTACTTAAGAACTCCGACTTAGATAGACATCCCTCGAGTCTTAATGATCACGTGATCCATATCAACTAAACCTTGTAGTTTTCAATGGTGAACATCTCTATGTTAATCATATCTACTATATGATTCACGTTCGACCTTTCGGTCTCAGTGTTCTGAGGCCATTGATACGTCTCCAACGTATCCACTTTTCGAAACTCTTTTGCCCTTGTTTTGGACTCTGACTTGCATGATTTGAATAGAACTAACCCGGACTGACGCTGTTTTCAGCAGAATTGCCTTGGTGTTATTTTTGTGCAGAATAAAAAGTTCTCAGATTGACCTGAAAATCAACGGAGATTATTTTTGGAATTAATAAAAAATATTGGCGAAAGAATCAGCACCAGGGGCCCACACCCTAGCCACAAGGGTGGGGGGCACTCCCCCTGACCTTGTGGGCCCCCTGGACCTCCACCGACCTCAACTCCAACTCCATATATTCACTTTTCGGGAGAAAAAAAATCAAAGAGAAGGATTCATCGCGTTTTACGATACGGAGCCGCTGCCAAGACCTATTCTTCCTCGGGAGGGCATATCTGGAGTCCGTTCCGGGCTCCGGCGAGGGGAATCCGTCGCCGTCATCATCATGAACCATCCTCCATCACCAATTCCATGATGCTCACCGCCGTGCGTGAGTAATTCCATCATAGGCTTGCTGGACCGTGATGGGTTGGATGAGATTTACCATGCAATCGAGTTAGTTTTGTTAGGGTTTGATCCCTAGTATCCACTATGTTCTAAGATTGATGTTGCTATGACTTTGCTATGCTTAATGCTTGTCACTAGGTCCCGAGTGCCATGAACTCAGATCTGAACCCTTTATGTTTTCATGAACAAATTTCTGTTCTTGATCCGATATTGCAAGTTATAGTCACCTACTACGTGTTATGATCCGGCAACCCCAGAGTGACAATAGTCCGGACCACTCCCGATGATGACCGTAGTTTGAGGAGTTCATGTATTCACTAAGTGCTAATGCTTTGGTCCGACACTCTATTAAAAGGAGGCCTTAATATCCCTTAGTTTCCAATAGGACCCCGCTGCCATGGGAGGGTAGTACAAAAGATGTCATGCAAGTTATTTTCCATAAGCACGTATGACTATATTCGGAATACATGCCTACATTACATTGACGAACTGGTGCTAGTTCTGTATCACCCTATGTTATAACCTTTGCATGACGAATGTCATCCGACATAATTATCCATCATTGATCCATTGCCTATGAGCTTTTCACATATTGATCTTTGCTAAGTTACTTTTCCGTTGCCACTGTTACGATTGCTACAAAACTGCTACTGTTACTTTTGCCACCGTTATCGCTACTTCCATATTACTTTGCTACTAAACACTTTGCTGCAGATATTAAGTCTTTCAGGTGTGGTTGAATTGACAACTCAGCTGCTAATACTCAAGAATATTCTTTGGCTCCCCTTGTGTCAAATCAATAAATTTGGGTTGAATACTCTACCCTAAAAAACTGTTGCGATCCCCTATACTTGTGGGTTATCAGCCATGTCTGTACTTGCTAGGCTCGTGAAGTTTAACCCAAGTATTATGCACGTGCAAAATTGTCTTGCACCCGTTGTATGTGAATGTAGAGCTTATCACACCCGATCATCACGTGGTGTCTCAGCACGACGAACTGTCGCAACGGGGCATACTCAGGGAGAACACTTGTACCTTGAAATTTTAGTGAGAGATCATCTTATAATGCTACCGCCGTACTAAGCAAAATAAGATGCATAAAAGATAAACATCACATGCAATCAAAATATGTGACATGATATGGCCATCATCATCTTGTGCCTTTGATCTCCATCTCCAAAGCACCGTTATGATCTCCATCGTCACCGGCTTGACACCTTGATATGCATCGTAGCGTCGTTGTCGTCTCGCCAACTATTGCTTCTACAACTATCGCTAATGCATATTGATAAAGTAAAGCAATTTACATGGCGATTGCATTTCATACAATAAAGCGACAACCATAAGGCTCCTGTCAGTTGCCGATAACTTCTACAAAACATGATCGTCTCATATAACAACATATATCACCTCATGTCTTGACCATATCACAACACAACATGCCCTGCAAAAACAAGTTAGACGTCATCTACTTTGTTGTTGCAAGTTTTACGTGGCTGCTACGGGATTCTAGTAAGAACCGTTCTTACCTACGCATCAAAACCACAACGATCTGTCATCAAGTTTGTTGTTTTAACCTTCAACAAGGACTGGCCAGCCACCTTTATGCAAAACAAGTTGCATGTCTGTCGGTGGAACCGGTCTCATAAACGTGGTCATGTCAGGTTGGTCCGGGCCGCTTCATCCAACAATACCGCCGAATCAAAATAAGACATTGGTGGTAAGCAGTATGACTATGATCGCCCACAACTCTTTGTGTTATACTCGTGCATATAATCTACGCATAGACCTGGCTTGGATGCCACTATTGGGGAACGTAGAATGCAATTTCAAAAAGATTCCTACGATCACGCAAGATCTATCTAGGAGATGCATAGCAATGAGAGGGGGAGAGTGTGTCCACGTACCCTCCTAGACCGAAAGCAGAAGCGTTAGCTTAACGCAGTTGATGTAGTCGAACGTCTTCGCGATCCAACCGATTAAGCACCGAACGTGTGGCACCTCTGAGTTCTGCACACGTTCAGCTCGATGACATCCCTCGAACTCTTGATCTAGCAAAGTGTCGAGGGAGAGTTTCGTCAGCACGACGGCGTGGTGACTGTGATGGTGATGTGATCCGCGCAGGGCTTCGCCTAAGCACTACAACAATATGACTGGAGGAGTAAACTATGGAGGGGGGCACCGCACACGGCTAAGAAACAATTGATGTGCTTTGGGGTGCCCCTACCCCCATATATAAAGGAGGGAGAGGGAGGGGGCCGGCCTAGGGGGCACGCCAAGTGGGAGGAGTCTGACTTGGACTCCTAGTCCAATTCGCCCCCTTCCTTTCTTCGGAGGGGGAAAGGGGGAAGGAGAGGGAGAGGGAGAAGGAAATGGGGCGGTGCCCCCTCCCCTTCTCTAATTCGGACTCCTCATGGGGGGGGGGGCGCCACCCCTTGTGGGCTGCCCTCTCTCTCCCCTGTGGCCCGTAGTGGCCCATTACTTTCCCCGGGGGGTTCCGGTAACCCCTCGGTGCTCCGATAAATATCTGAAACACTCCGAAACCATTCGAGACTCCTCATCATGTCCGTGATCTCACCCGGGACTCCGAACAATCTTCGGTCACCAAAACACATAACTCATAATACAAATCGTCATCGAACATTAAGCGTGCGGACCCTACGGGTTTGAGAACAATGTAGACATGATCGAGACACATCTCCGATCAATAACCAACAGCGGAACCTGGATGCTCATATTGGTTCCTACATATCTACGAAGATCTTTATCGGTCAAACCGTAATGACAACATACGTCATTCCCTTTGTCACCGGTATGTTACTTGCCCGAGATTCGATCGTCGGTATCTTCACACCTAGTTCAATATCGTTACCGGCAAGTCTCTTTACTTGTTCCATAATGCATCATCCCATAAGTAACTCATTAGTCACATTGCTTGCAACGCTCATCATGATGTGCATTACCGAGAGGTCCCCGAGATACCTCTCCGATACTCGGAGTGACAAATCCTAACCTCGATCTATGCCAACCCAAAAAACACCTTCGGAGACACCTGTAGAGCATCTTTATAATCACCCAGTTATGTTGTGACATTTGATAGCACACAAGGTGTTCCTACGGTATTCGGGAGTTGCATAATCTCATAGTCAAAGGAATATGTATAAGTCATGAAGAAAGCAATAGCAATAAAACTTAACGATCATTATGCTAAGCTAACGGATGGGTCTTTTCCATCACATCATTCTCCTAATGATGTGATCCCTTTCATCAAATGATAAGGCATGTCTATGGTCAGGAAACTTAACCATCTTTGATTAATGAGCTAGTCAAGTAGAGGCATACTAGGGACACTTTGTTTTGTCTATGTATTCACACATGTATCAAGTTTCCGGTTAATACAATTCTAGCATGAATAATAAACATTTATCATGATATAAGGAAATATAAATAACAACTTTATTATTGCCTCTAGGGCATATTTCCTTCAACCCCGCCCCGTATGTACGTACGTGGTCGTATTTACTTTCTTGCACCCTGGCTGTACGCACGTGTACACGATATTGACGGGACTGCGTGACATGCTACGTGCGCGTCTCTACTACGACACATGCCCTTCCTTACTCGGCCACGGTTCATCGCTGGAGCCTCCAGACAAACCGATCGTATGTACACGTTCCCGACCAGAATGACAATGCTACGTACGCTTCGACCAGGTGGGTCCCGACTATCAGGGAGGATAAGGAGGCACTTCCTTGCCTGCGAAGATATAGCTGGTGGGTCCCAGCTGTCAGGGGGAGAATCATATTTTTTGCCCCTAATATGGACGCACTTCCTTGCGTGCGAAGATGTAGCTGGTGGGTCCCAGCAGTCAGGGGGGAAACATTTTTTTCATGAAATACGGTGGCCCGTCCGGTGGATCCCTGCTGTCAGGTGGAGGAATCATTATTTTGCGCATAATAAGGAGGCACTTCCTTGCTGCGGCAGTGGACCCAGCTGCCAGCCTCTCCACGTACAGTACTCTTTCGATGGAAGTCATTCCTTGACCACATTGACCACGCCACGCCGAGAGCACCAAGGCGGTGGACGACGGCGAGGCCTAGGAAGGGGACAATGCAGAGCCGGGGAAGACGCGGCAGTGGATGCCCACGCGGAGAGGAGTACGAGGGTTGATTGGTTCGGCTGCGGTGTGAGGCTGCCATCGCCGCAGAATAACAGGGGGTGTGGGTGAGTAGAGGGATGGTCTGGCCAGCGGTGGGAGTAGTAGGGGCAGTGAGGCCTCCGCGGTAGCACAGCCAGCCACAGGGGGCAGGAGCAGGCGGCACGACTTGTGCTTGTTTGGGCGGCTGGAGCAAGAAGATAGAGGTTGAAGAAGCACTACGGTCGTTGGATGGACATCGTACGATCACTGGAGCTAGAATCGTTCATATTGACTAAGTTGACAAAGCCCTCCGTCCGCGTCAACTTAGTAGGCCCACAAGTCAGCCTCCCACTATGGTGGATCCCAGTTAGCAGGGGGAGTATTCATTTTTTGTGCGTAATAAGGAGGCACTTCCTTGCGTGCAAAGATATAGCTGGTGGGTCCGAGCCGTCAGCGGGAGGAACGTTTGTTTCATGAAATACAGAGGCCCTTTCGGTGGGCTCAGCTGTCAGGTGGAGGAATCATTATTTTGCACGTAATAAGGAGGCACTTGCTTGTGTGGGTCCCTATTATCAGCCTCTTCCGATGGTTGTTGTTTGTTGACCATGTTGACCATGTCGCGCCGAGAGCACAAACGCGGTGGACGAGGGCGAGGCCCATGAAGGGAATGACCCGGAGCCGGCGAAGCCACAACAGCGGATGCCCACGCTGAGGGGAGTACGAGCGCTGATTGGTCGGCTGCGGGGTGAGGCTGACGTCGCTGGAAAATGACGTGATGTGCGGGTGGGTAGAGGGATGGGCTGGCGGCAGCACAGCCGGCCATGGGAGGAGGGAGCAGGCAGTCCCGCCGGCACTAGTTTGGGAGGCTGGAGCAGGAAGATCAGAGATTGAAGAAGCACAATGGCCGTTGGATGGACATCCAACAGTCACTGCTTTGTGTTGACTAAGTTGACAAAGCCTTGCGTACGCGTCAAATTTTTTTGAGGACAGCGTCATCGCCAACCTAGTAGGCCCAGAAGTCAGCCTCCAAATATGTGGAAAACAGCATACAGCCCATTACACTATAGGAATCAGGCACTTTGTCGTCTGCCATGGCTGATGGCAAAGGCATGCTTGGCGGACGGCAAATGCCTTTGCCGTCAGCTAGCGGACGGCAACAGGTCCGGCTGAATAGGCTACGGCAAAGGCCTCTTTGTCGTCTGCTAACAGACAGCAAAGATGCAAAGGCCTTTGCCGTGAGCTGGCTGATGGCAAAGAGCCTGAATGGCACACATGGCAGCTTAGGGTTGTTAAGGGGTTAACGATGCGCTTTGCCATCTGCTGACAGACAGCAAAGATGCAAAGTTCTTTATCATCTACCAACTGACGGCAAAGAAACCATATAGGCCAGCCAAGTGCCCCCCCAGGTTGCACAGGTAGCTGCCACGTGGCAGCTTTGCCGTCTACTGGCTGATGGCAAAGCTCTTTGTTGTCTGCCAGCGGACGGCAAAGTGCCTATATAGCCCCTGTTTTTTTTTCTTAAATTCATTCATTTTGACAGAATTTCACATATATATATATATACACATTTCAAAATAATTTCAACAAGCATACCAACAATAAGTTTCCAACAACATAAGAAACATACAAGTTACCAACAACATATCCAACATACAATGATTTTGAACAAGAAGTTTCCAACAACATATCCATATATACATACATATCCAAAACAAGTTTCCAACAAGAAGTTTCCAACGACATATCCATATATACATACATATCCGAAAGAAGTTTCCAACAAGTTTCCATAAACAAAAAGAAGCACAAGGAGAAGAGTACACTCCATCAATGCAAGCTTCCTCATCTAAAGCAAATCTGCAAATTGGGAAAGATGAAAGTTAGAAGAAGAAGAAGAAGACTAGCTAGAAGAAAAAGATGAAAAGGAAGAAGAAAAAGAAGAAGGAGAATTTATCTTCTCTTTCTTTTTCTCCTCTCCTCTTCTTTATCTTCTTCTTCTTCTAACTAAGCTAGGTAAAAATGCTAAGTGTGTAGGTCATTTTAGAGCTAAGCTAGGTAAATAGGTCATTTTGGAGCTAACCTAGGTAAAATGGATCATATTGGAGCTAACCTAGGTAAACTTGGTCATTTGGGAGCTAACCTAGGTAAAATGGATCATATTGGAGCTAACCTAGGTAAACTTGGTCATTTGGGAGCTAACCTAGGTAAAATGGATCATATTGGAGCTAACCTAGGTAAAATTGGTCATTTTGGAGCTAACCTAGGTAAAATGGATCATATTGGAGCTAACGTAGGTAAAATTGGTCATTTTGGAGCTAACCTAGCTAATTATGCCATTTTTTAGTTAACTAAGCATATTATGCCATTTTTGACATAAGTAAGCTAAGCATAGGTCTTTCTTGAGCTAATCCAGGTAACTAAGCATATTAGAGCTAATTTCGCATTTTAGAGCTAACTTAGATCATTTTGGAGCTAACTTAGGTAAAATTGATCATTTTGGAGCTAATTAGGCTTATTATGTCATTTTCAAGGAAAATAAGCTAACTATATGACATATATGAGGTTACCAAGATTGTTATGCCATTTCAAACCTAGGTAACTAAGCATATTATAGCTAATTTAGCATTTTAGAGCTAACTTAGAGCTAATTTAGGTCACTTTGGAGCTAACTTAGGTAAAATTGATCATTTTGGAGCTAATTAGGCTTATTATGTCATTTTCAAGGAAAATAAGCTAACTATATGACATATATGAGGTTACCAAGATTGTTATGCCATTTCAAACCTAGGTAACTAAGCATATTAGAGATAACTTAGCATATTAGAGCTAACTTAGGTCATTTCGGAGGAAACAAAGCTAAGTAGGGATCATTTTGGAGATCTGGCATACCTGACATACTTCACTCCTCCTTCTTCTCCTTCTCCTTCATCATCCTGATGCGCTTAGAGAGGCGAGGCAATGGGATGTAGTCTTCTACCACAATTGGCATGGTCATGTTGCCCGGCTGTGGGATCGCCGGTGCCACCACCATCGCGAGGTCATTGTCAGGCACCACCACCATCGTGACGCCATCTTCAGGCAGCACCATCTCTTGCCCATCGTCAGCCACCACCATCGCTTGCCCATTGTCAGCCAGCACCATCTCTTGGCCATCGTCAGCCACCACCATCGTGAGGTCATTGTCAGACAGAATAGGCTGCACCTCCTCATCACACTCTACTCCTCTTCTTCCCCACTCCATTCCGGACCATCCTCGCTGCTGCTTTCGTTGTAGCCAGACTCGCTGCTGCTTTTGCTGCAGCCAGAGTCGCTGCTGCTGCTCCCATTGCCTGATCAAATGCAACAATTTTTTAACAATCAGTGTGAGACAAAGCCAAATGGAGAGGAAGAAGAGGCAGAGCATACTGGCATCATCGTCGTCCTGGTAGCGCATGCGGCACATAGTCGTGTTGAACACCTTCACGGTGAGCGTGGTGTTGCCGTCGTACCTGAGGACAAGGAAGTACCTGTGCCGCAGGTCGTAGGCACGAACGAACTGCTTCCAGCCACGACACAGGTACATGTGGTCGTACCTGAACACCACCTCCACGTCCCACAGCCTGCGAAGCCCGCTGCCGGCTTGTCGCAGCTTCACATTCTTTGGCCGATGGCCGTCTAGCATCTTCATAAAAGTGTCAGGCAGCCTCTGCAGCGTGGGTCAAGCAGTGATGTAGCAAACAGCAAAGTTATGATAAAGAGATGGTTGAAGGGGAGATCTCTCCTTTTGTATACCTGCCTCTTGGAGGAATTCTCGAGTATGATCATGAAGAACTCGAAACCTTCCAAGTCATACCCCGGTGTGGTAGAGTGCAGCCTGCGGTGGCGGCCTCCCCGCATCTCTGATAAGCAGCAGAAGAGACCAATTAGTATCTAGAACCATATCTATAAACACAACTAGCTAGAACCATATCTATGAACTGTATCATATTAATTTGATAAGTGGACATAGTTGGGATAGAGCCAAGTTTTTAGACATGAAAGAAAACTGAGAAAAAAAGGAATGCACTTGTGCTCAACAACATCAACAAAACTTAATTAATTTGGTAGGTTAGTTGGCAATGGCAATTGGCACCTTTCAAAACTAGGGATTTCCTTAGACATGAAAGAAAACTGAAAATGTTGAAAAACATAGCATAGTAATCTAAAAATAGGGAAAAAGAATACACTTCTTCTTCCTCCTCTTTATCTTCTTCTTCTTAATTTTTTTCATCTTTCTTCTTTCTTCTTAACCAAAACTAAACCTAGTGGTGTGCTCACATTGGAATACTTGTGGTGTGATCACATCTTCCTTGTGGTGTGATCACATTGGAATACTTGTGGCAACAATCATAGTTGCACCATATTTTAGGTGGCTCTAGGTTGACATACTAGAGCTGAGCACAAGATTTATCCTTGGTATCTGGATTTAGGTGGCTCTAGGTGGCTCTAGGTTGACATACAGGTGACCTATCCTTGTATGCAAATCAGAACAAGTACCACATCACATTACCATAGGATCCTATTACAGAAAAGAAGCATACTCCTTATAGGCACAATAAATCCTACTCCTGCTCCATATATATTTCCCCCTGTTCAAAACTGAAAGGCATGCCAACAGAGCACTTCTAAGAAGCATGTTGGCCTACTTTGCTGCATTCATGACTATCTTTCCATAGTGATTACAAATAAATTCTATGTATAGTACAGTACATCATGCTCAAACTAAGATGACCAAGATTGTATGTGTCCCAGTTAGATTTTCCATTGTCCACAGAATACTTCAAGCATATAAGTAGGGGCGCAGAGCGACGTCCGATCCGCCCCGCTCCATAGGCAAAATAGATTTACTTTAGTTCTAACTGCTCCTCCCTGATTTAGTTCAATTGGAGTAATCCTCTACTTATGAGGGACTATGATATGTAGGCAGTAGGCTAGTTGACGCCCAAAACTCAAGCTACATTTGACTGAGCATGCAAGTAATCATCTGCAGTTTTAATTCTTCAATGACAAAAAAACAGAAGTTCCCAAGATAGCTGCTTAGTACACCTTGAATTCATCAACCAATCAATCCAATTTGGGCAGTTGATCCATCCATCAATAGAAGCATGCAAGGAAGATACCACAACTAATTGAACACAACAAGCAAGAAATTAGGGGCAGCCACATTGCAATTGCATCGGCTGGAAACGAAACAGAGCCTGCAAAATTAACTTCTGAAAACAGAGGCAAGTAGTAACTCCATTACTTTTGCACTCTGCAGAGTTCATCATAGGACTGAACATGACCAAGCCATGCTGGTAAACTAAAGTAAACCTAAACTAAACCAAACCTAAAGTAAACCTAAACTAAACTTAAAATACAGAAACAAAAACATAAAAAATACAAGAGGTCTCACCGGAGCCTGGGGCGCTGGAGCGGCGGGGCGGCCGGGTGGAAGAGGGGGCGCGGAGCCGCGGGGCGGCCGGGTGGAGTAGGGGGCGCCGGAGCGGTGGGGCGGCCGCGGTGGTGGAGAAGAGAGCCGCCAGGGCCGCCGGGGTGGAGTAGGGGCGCCGCGGCGACGGGGGTGGCGTGGGGCGGCGGTGGTTCGGGCACGGGGGCAGGCCGGGGTGGCGCGGCGCGGCGATGGGGATGGCACGGGGCGGAGGAGGGGGTCGCCGGGGCTGTGGGGGCGGCGCGGCGACGGGGGTGGCACGGGGCGACGGCGGCACGGGGGTGGGGTGGCGCGGGGCAGCGGCGGCTCGGGCGCGGGCAAAGAGAGAGAGAGGGGACAAAGAGATGGGGCGCGGGCAGGCGTCGTGGGCATTTTAGTTAGGGCACGGTTCTTTGCCGTCCGCTAACAGACGACAAAGAGCCTAGCTAACGAACGTTAGTTGGGCCACTTTCTTTGCCGTCTTCTTTGCCGTCTGCTAGCGGACGACAAAGGAAGTGTCCGTTAGGTGGTTCTCGGTAGTGGGCCACCCTCATTCTTTGCCGTCTGCTAGCTGACGGCAAAGAACTAGCTGACGGCAAACATGGTCTTTGCCGTCAGCTTCTCTTAAGCTGAGGGCAAAGACATTCTTTGCCGTCCACTAGCTGAGGGCAAAGATCTGGCTGACGGCAAAGATCCTGATTCCAGTAGTGTTAGCCATTATTTTCAATAATTTACTACCCATTTGCTAATTCTGAAGGATATTTTGAAGCCCATATTCTTTTTATTAGCATTACAGACCATATATTCTGGGCACTTCTAAAAAATTCAACGAAATTTTGCATATTTGGTGGGGTCTGAACACTTTTAATCACGAAATTTCGAGTCATGTTGAAAATAATTTAAAAAAAAACTTATATCAAAATAAAATTCAAAAATATTCTCCGCAAAAAAATGAATGAAATTTAAAATCTTAACTAGCAAGATGCCCTGATACGTCTCCAACGTATCTATATTTTTGATTGTTCCATGCTATTATATTATCCATCTTGGATGTTTTATATGCATTTATATGCTATTTTATATGATTTTTGGGACTAACCTATTAACCTAGAGCCCAGTGCCAGTTTCTGTTTTTTTCCTTGTTCTTGAGTTTTACAGAAAAGGAATACCAAACAGAGTCCAATTGACGTGCCAATTTTTGATGATTTTTTATGGACCAAAAGAAGCCCCCGTGGTAAAATTGTTGGGCCAGAAGAGTCCCGAGCCATCCACGAGGGTGGAGGGCACGCCCTACCCCCTGGGCGCGCCCCCTGCCTCGTGGATGACTCGGAGACCTCCCTGACGTGAGACCGACGCCAAAAATTCCTATAAATACAGAAACCCCCGAAAAGAAACCTAGATCGGGAGTTCTGCCGCCTCAAGCCTCTGTAGCCACCAAAAACCAATCGGGACCCTGTTCTAGCACCCTGCCGGAGGGGAGAATCATCACCGGTGGCCATCTTCATCATCCGGACGCTCTCCATGACGAGGAGGGAGTATTTCACCCTCGGGGCTGAGGGTATGTACCAGTAGCTATGTGTTTGATCTCTCTCTCTCGTGTTCTTGATTTGGCACGATCTTGATGTACCGCGAGCTTTGCTACTATAGTTGGATATTATGATGTTTCTCCCCCTCTACCTTTTTGTAATGGATTGAGTTTTCCCTTTGAAGTTATCTTATCGGATTGAGTCTTTAAGGATTTGAGAACACTTGATGTATGTCTTGCGTGGGATACCCGTGGTGACAATGGGGTATTCTATTGATTCACTTGATGTATGTTTTGGTGATCAAGTTGCGGGTTCCGTGACCTTGGGAATCTATGCATAGGGGTTGGCACACGTTTTCGTCTTGACTCTCCGGTAGAAACTTTGGGGCACTCTTTGAAGTTCTTTGTGTTGGTTGAATAGATGAATTTGAGATTGTGTGATGCATATCGTATAATCATACCCGCGGATACTTGAGGTGACATTGGAGTATCTAGGTGACATTAGGGTTTTGGTTGATTTGTGTCTTAAGGTGTTATTTTACTACGAACTCTAGGGCTGTTTGTGACACTTATAGGAATAGCCCAATGGATTGATCGGAAAGAATAACTTTGAGGTGGTTTCGTACCCTACAATGATCTCTTCGTTTGTTCTCCGCTATTAGTGACTTTGGAGTGAATCTTTGTTGCATGTTGAGGGATAGTTATATGATCTAATTATGTTATCCTTGTTGAGAGAACTTGCACTAGTGAAAGTATGAACCCTAGGCCTTTTTTCGAAGCATTGCAATACCGTTTGTGCTCACTTTTATCATTAGTTACCTTGCTGTTTTTATATTTTCAGATTACAAAAACCTATATCTACCATCCATATTGCACTTGTATCACCATATCTTCGCCGAACTAGTGCACCTATACAATTTACCATTGTATTGGGTGTGTTGGGGACACAAGAGACTCTTTGCTATTTGGTTGCAGGGTTGTTTGAGAGAGACCATCTTCATCCTACACCTCCCACGGATTGATAAACCTTAGGTCATCCACTTGAGGGAAATTTGCTACTGTCCTACAAACCTCTACACTTGGAGACCCAACAACGTCTACAAGAAGAAGGTTGTGTAGTAGACATCATGCCCGTGCGTTGCATGGAACATGAAGATGCATTTGTATGAGTAGTTTATCTTGTGGGAGAAAACGATGAACGAGGGAAGGCCATATATGCAAATGTGGAGTGGAGTGCGGGTAAATTGTCATAGTTTCCTTCCTATCCGTTATATATAGATCGGACGACCTATATTGCAGGATGGCAGGCACACCATCATCACCAACTCTGCTTTTTAAGAGTAGAGAAATCCAGAAAAAACGATATTTTAATGTAATTGCCGTTTGACTTCGGTTTAAAAATTGACATCCCATTTCTTACAACTTATAGCCCATTTTTTGGGGAAGTCCATTTCTTACTACTCACATCCCTCCTCGTCTTGAAAGATTTGTAGCCCAGCAGGGCTGAGGAAAGCAAGTAGGCCTCGGTTGGGTATTCTCCAAAAAAAGAACTGGGCTAGCCATTTTCAGAAAGAAAAAAGATATCAACTGGGCTCGTCATGTGCTTAAATAAAAGCGTAAGCGTGGGCTAGACGGGCCACAGCCCCCGCACAGCGAGCAGTTGAGCTCCTTCTCTAAAACTAAAAAACAACTGGGCGAGTTGCTGGGTCCCTGGTGCTATACACTCGTTGTGTAATTTTCTCGTTTATTGACTACATTGACAATGGTGTGGGACCTACTTGTCAAAAAATTAGGAGGAAGTATTTTTTTGGCTTGTAATAATGAGGCACCTGCTTGCGTAATGCTATGACCCTGGTCGGTCCGTACTGTCAGCCTCTCCACGTACAGTCATCTTCTGATTCCTCTCGGTTGTTGACCATGTTGACAACGCCAGACGGCGGCGGGCACAGCGAGCGAACCAAGGCGGAGAACGACGGCGAGGCATTGGATGGGAACGAACAGGAGCCGTGGAAGATGCGGTAGTGTAGTGGCAGGCGGAGGGGAGTATGAGGGCAACAACATGCAACTCAAGCTTACAAACGGTACAAAAAGCCCAAGTATTAATTGTTCATCAAATTTAGATAAAACCCATATTGAACATGGCAGTAACATCTAACCCAACCACTCTTTTTCGCAGTCACAAACAAATGGATCGGTCTGATCCATAAAATCAACATCCTGTGCAAAAAAAATTATTGGTGGCTGACTAGAATTTGTTGTAAATAGAAGCCGAGCATGTTTAGAAGCTCATTTGTCCACCCGAAACTTCTTTTTTGCTGTTCAATGTGTTCGTCCGTGAGAAATCTCTTGCTGTAAAACTTAAGCCTCATGGACAATAGTAACATCGCATTCAACAGGAAGAATGTGAAAAAGCTTCTGTTTGCCTAGTTGGATGCATATCCTTCCATCGTTATTGTCCTCAAACGAATGTCATGAGAACTGAGAAAATCCGGGTGCTTATTACGCCACCGATTGGTCATACGTTTTTATCCATGTGGTCGCAGTGCCTAGGTAGACATGAAGATTTGAAAACAGTTAAGGTCTGCAAAAAGAGTATGTCGAAAGAGCAACAGCCGAACGGTTAATTCTAGTACAATATATACGGTCTTTCAATGTGCATGAAATCATCACCTTTATATATAAATTCTCCAGAGATCGAAAGCATCGCAGCAAACCAAAAATTATGTTTAGATCATAACTTTCCGATATATAAGATCTTGACAGAATCCAGCAACATTGATAGGCTATACATGGACAAACTCTTGATTGAGCATATAACATAATATTAGTACCCAAAGTGTACTCCAAGATGATATAAAACTTATCGCACAAATGAAAAATGTAGCTTATGATTACAAATGTGTAGATGATAATATACGGTACCTGAAAAAGTAGGAGCCAAACACCAACTTCTTGTGATCATTAAACGGATCATGAATCACACCCAAGGTCTCCAGTTTGGGCGCAGAGACGACAATTATTTGCCACGGTTTATAACAATAATGAAGGAGCAACCTTTGAAGTGAAGGGGCATCTTCGATGATGAGCTGCTATCCTTCAAAACAAATTCCAATGCTTTTAAGGTGAGGCGACTTTATTTGGAGACAACTAATAGGGATTTCTACTCCCAAAACAATCAGCAAGCGCTCTAGGGCAGGGCAACTGGAGTGGATGATGCTATGCAGTGAGGCCTCTGACAGATAAACCAACACAAGCGGAAGTTTTTTTAGCAGTGGGAGTCGAAGCATTTGTACCAGATCGTCTGGTAGATGGCACTGGGCGAAGGTGGCGGTATGGAGAGAGGAGGAAAAGCACGAGATGGACAATGGTGGTGTGGGCATAAATTCTTGGCGTTCGGTTCGTGGTATGAAACTTTCATGGTCATGGTATAACTCAAACTGCTGGAGTTTTTCGAATTTAGGGGATGTTAGCCAAGCGTCCGCCGTGCCGGGTATGGATAGAAAGTAGCATGTCGGGATGCAGAGGCGTTGAACAGAGCCCCGCTGGTGAGAGGAGACGATGGCTCTGAGGAGATCAAATTCAGGAAGGACAGATATCTGACGACAGTCGAGATTGAGGGGCGGGATGCGCCATAGAGGGCGCCACCGAGTTGAGAGGACTTGTGTGCGGCAGCAATCCTTGGTGGGGAGAAGTGAGATGATCTCCTAAAGGATGTCATCCGGGAGATCGCTGATGCGGTCCACCGGAGATTCTACCGGTTCCTCAGATCTGGGTGGGTGGGGGGCTCGCCGCTTCTCCCCGCGCTGCCGGGTGCGGGATCTACAACCGGCGTCGCTGCTGGCAAGTGCCTCATCTTCTTGGCGTTGGGGCCAGCTGACTCCATTTTCCTTGCGGGCTTCGCACCGAGCTGATGGGTTTGAGCAGAGTAGCCAGAGACGAGCCTAGTGGCAGTGCGAGTGGGAAAGATGGAGGGCTGGGGTTTTCTATAGGAGTGGAAGAAGAGGAGCAGGCGTTTTCTGTACGAGTGAGGTAGAAGGTGAGCGGGGGTTTTCTGTACGAGTGAGGAAGATGGGGAGCGGGGGGAATTGGGGGGCGACAGAAGTGGGAGAGGCTAGCGAGCTGCAGTATATGTGGAAGCGAGGACGAATGAGGATTTTTCTGGGATCACCCCCTCTTCAAGAAATATGGGCTTCGCCTCGCAAAAAACAAAAACAAATGGGCTTTAAGATGGATAGGCTTTTGTATCAGCCCAGTCAGCTGCCCGTGTTTCGTACTGGAGGGCCTTAACACTAGAGAGAGCCCATTAGAGACACTCTCTAGCTCTCCAGCTTATTGCCCATTCGAAAGAAAATAAGAGACGCCTCCAGCTTAATTATGGCTCCTCATTGGTAACATTTTCAACTTGAAAAAAAGTAATAGCTCCTTTTCGAGCCTGCTTGGAATCCACCAAATTAGAGGATGTTGTACTTCATGCAGACACTCACACTGGTCGTAGCGCGGCAAAATGAGGGGTCAAATAACATGCCCGCATTATACATAGATTAACAGGGTTTGTGTGGGATTAAATCATGTACAAGCCAAATTCCCCTCCATTCCTCTCCAAACCCCTTGGGAGGAGGTTGAACCGAACAAGGCCTAAGACTAACCACAGTGGGAGTAACTTAATTCCATACGGTATCATAATATGATACTCAACCCTCTCTTTCTTCATTTAATTCTATGCCACCTCATCAAATTTGCCTACTAGTTGGCATGCATGATACTACTTATGATACTCCCATTACAACCAGCCTGGTAGAATTAATATACCTAATCTAAATGGTCGCCGCCCGATCGCTTTGTCCTCCTCCAGCATCCGATAGAAGAAGAATCGTGCAAGACACCAGCTATATTCGGTGGCGTCGCCTCGGCGGTGGCCTTCATGGGATACAATCGGCGGCGGCCTCCCGTGTTCTACTTCTCCTCGATGATAGCGGCGGGCGCGGATGTGCTGGCCATCACCTCGTCGACATCCGCGTAGCCGCCTTGCCACGTCACCTCGTCGACATCCGCGACGGCTTCTTTCTCTGCCTGTATGTCGCGGCTACGCGTGCATCAACGATGGATGGTGCAGTCGCAGCCATTGGAGGTGCTGTACGATGACGCGGCATCGAGGGCAGCGATGATGCCCGTGCCGCCGTGCTCCCTGACAAGCCGACATGGAGCAAGTCGGCACTCTTCCTCGAGCTGTATTAGAGTGGCCAGCTGCGAAACCACGTGCTAGCTTAGTGCGACAACTGCCTCTGATGGGCTAGGCGAGGTAGGTGGAGCAGCGAGCTACCTCGCTCGTAACTTCCAGGCTCGGCGGGCCACCCAGACGGCTTTTATGCCAGAGAACTGCTCTTCCTGTTTGTTGGATGCCGCCGAAAGAGTGGATAAAATGGTGGAAGGAGGAGCTTGGTCGGCGTTCTGCTCCTGAACGGACGTGTGTGGCCGGAGTGGGTTTCTCGCATTCCACGCAGGTTTAAATGTAGGTTTTTGAATGCGGCGAGGAGGCGGGTATAGCTGGGAATGCAGCGGGCAGCGCCTTGGGCCGGCGCGCCGCTTCAAATGGCGGACGCAGTGAGAGGTCGCGCCCGCCCTGACCCCTTGACCGTGGACCTTGACGGTGTATGTCACCTTGTGTCCAGATCTAAGATGCCACATGTACCAGATGAATGACTCCAAGTTCGACCACCATGATGCTAGGTGCGAGCCGAGGAACACTGTTGGATACGCCCCCTCATAATTTTCCTATTCCTGCGTTTGAAGTCCCTACGAAGAGAGTAGTATACTTGCTCTAAATGATGTGTCGCTGCAAGAGCCGCCTATATTAATTAACCATGCTCTAAAAAGGTGGACCAGCTTTGGCTATAGTAGTATACTATACTAGGTTAGTAGGTGACCTTGCGCTTGGCTCTTCGCCTCTTCCGGAAGTCGAACAATAATGATGGTACTACAGTAGTACTACTTCTGGCAATCTGATACCAAATGAACTGTTGCACGTCCACCGCTTGTAATGAAAAGTTTCTCCTCGTGCTGCGAGCCACCGCGCACGCGTTGGCGAGGGAGAAGGCGTAGTAAGCAAGCTTCTCGTCGTTCTATGAGTTGACGGGACACATCAAAGTTATTTAGTACTCTCTCCAAAAAGGCACTACTAGAAATATTTCAACTTGCGACCATCACTATTGGTCGCTGAAAGGTCATTGTTTTTCATTTGCAACCTTTTTGTGACAAAAAACAGAAGGTCAAAAGCTGGCGGTCGTAAGCTGAAATTAACGACCTTCTCTGTGAGAAGGTCATGGAAGGCAACGACCAAAACAAAAGGTCATTGGTTCAACGACCTTCTGTTTTGGTCGCTAGTTGTCTGCCCAGGCCACGTCAGATCCGACATGGCAATCTGACGTGGCAAAAATGCGACCAAATGAAAAGGTCGTTGGTTAAAAATCAGCCCAGTCCAGTTTGGTGTTTTACATGGGCCAAGCCCATCAGTTTAGCCCATTTATTGTATTTGTTCCTTGTTAATTCTGGTCGGCTTCATGGGCCTAGCCCAAGAATTCAGCCTTTTTATATATCTGGTTGTGCCTTTTCTCTTTATTTTCTAGGACGTGGCCTTCTATAATTCATTTCTTTATGGGCCTCGACCCTTTTATAATGCAATCTATTTTGGGCCTCTACAATAGACATGGTTATTCCAGCTTGACATCTCAGCATGTACGCATGAATTCAAACCATTTTATTTCTTTCAACACAAAAGGATTCTTTAAACAGCCATGACAGTAGATAGTAGATACATTGGACAGAGACTGAATTAACATGGAAATGAAGCAACATTTCTATTTCTACCAACAGCATTTCTATTTCTACCAGCAGCAGTAGACGCTTGCAAGGAGCTAAACTAACAACAACCATCCTTCATCAATTAGTGCTGCTGCTTGGTGTGCCGCATCACTAGTCGCCCTGCACACAGCAAGTTTCCAGAGCAACATATGGAGCCTTCTCCTGCAATTCATTCAAACAGAGGAAATGTTAGTGCGGTTCCACTCTCATCCATTCAACTAACAACATCTAATACTAGCTATCTCAAGGAGGGAGATAAGGGAATCGATAGGCTAGTATCAGTTAATAATGGCGTCGACGATGATGTGGATGGGGTTGGCATTGGTG
The DNA here is from genome assembly GCF_018294505.1 of Triticum aestivum. Lineage (NCBI taxonomy): Eukaryota > Viridiplantae > Streptophyta > Magnoliopsida > Poales > Poaceae > Triticum > Triticum aestivum. Next base: position 154,302,423 of record NC_057811.1, read on the forward strand.
AGGAGGTGGATGTCGGTTCTATATCCGGCATATCTCGTAGTAGGTGTCATGAGCTAGGCGTCTTGGAGCGATGGTAACATGGACACAGGGTTTTACCCAGGTTCGGGCTCTCTCGAAGAGATAATACCCTACATCCTTCTTTTGATTGTATTAATATGGGTGTAGTACAGAGTACATGTATCTACCACGAGATTGTAGTAATGAATATCAGATTGTCCATTGACTAGCCTGGCCTTGGTTTATATAACACACCATTGGCCTAGGGTTTAGGGGAGTCCTCGTCTTGGGCGCCAAGTCTTGTGGGATCTCCCTTGTATGCGGCATGGGCTGCCCGAAGTGGCCCATGAGTAAATCGCCAGGGGGGTCCTCGGCCTGATCCAGCTGGTCGGGAGATGACGTGGCGAGTACCCCCTAGTCCCGAACACCGTCAGTAGCCCCCTGAATCGATCTTCAAGTTGGGGACGCTCCTCGATTCTTCCGAACTTTTCTTCATCTTCGGTCATTGGTCTTGAAAACTGGTTCAACAAATTTTCTCATCTTCGATCTTGAGGATCGCCGAAGTTAATCCGAAGAGTTTACACGTCGGGTATCCGAGGAGCCCCTTTAAGTTCTCGGCCTTTATCAATGCCTTGTTAATTTTTATGCCACACCTCGGGTTTGAAGTTGTTCCCGTGCGGTGGTGTCCTCTTGCATCCGAGCTCCAACGCCGGACTGCATTCGAGGTATCTTTAGCAGTCGAGCACCAACCCCGGACTGTATCCGAGGTCCAACGCCGGACTGTATCCGAGCTCCAACGCCGGACTATATCCGAGGTGCCATAGATCACCTTGGTCTCTGTAAATTTGAATGAGTTCATGCGAGCTGAAATGCCAGAATAGTCTTCTATGGAACGAGTCGAATACGAGCTTTATGCCGGACCGCTTCCGAGCTCTAACGATGGTCAGTGTCCGAGGTGTCATAAACTACCTCGGTCTTTAAAAGATTGAACGAATTCAGCCGAGCTTAATGCCGGAAATGCCTTCTATGGAGCGAGCCCCTTGGGCCCGAGCTTTATGCCGGACTGCTTCCGAGGTGGTGCACCACCCCGACCGCGGGCTGATTTTTTGTGTGAATATTTTTTATTGGTGCAATTTATTCTCTGCCGAGATATATAGCTAGTATATGTATATCCAGTAGCCCTCAAGATGTATGTCGGTCTAAAACCCGAGATGCACCTGAAGGAAAACATAAAACTGCTGATCCTAGTAGCCCCTAAGACTCAGGTCGATTTGCAAAATCGGCCTGAGGATCAACTCCTAGCTCGGCACCATATGTAGGAATAGAAACGCAGTGTAATATATTAGAGGTAATAGTGATCGGTGAACGGGCCCCTGAGAGAGGGTCGTGAGAAGTCGCTGTGATATATTAGCTTGATGCTGGATAAGTCCGAGATGGTACTTATTGTTGTCCGAAGATGCGCTTGTCCATAGTTCGGTCATGCCGAACACTGAGCACTTTGAATTTTCTGCATTGAATAGGAAATGCAGTAGCCCCCGAGCCACTGGTCGGGTGGCAACACCAGATCAAGGGATCGATGTGCCCCTTTAATATTTATAATAATGAGCAGGAAGCCCAGTAGCCCCCGAGCCTTAATGTGGGCACGGGTTGAATTAAGGATTAATATCCGTTTGACCGAAAATTTGGTTGTGTTTAACACAAACTTCTAGGAAAGAGAATAAAGATCTCTTAAAGGAGCTTAGAGCTGGTCGAAATCCGAGCTCGCCAAGGTAAGCCCCAAGGGGTTTAAAAGATGGATTGCAGTAAATGGATTTCACTCGCAATTTTTATGTGTAATGATTCTATGTATCCAAGTACTTTATATCATTAATGCTCGGATCCGCATTGTACAACACTTTGCTGACCGACCATCGGCTTCAACCTCCTCGGCCAGTAGCCGGGGAGTGTTTGTCCTACTTTATAAAGCCGTTATAAGGGCAAAGATTTATGGAAAACAAGGCAATCCGGCCATACGGTTTTATAAACAAAGGTACACGAAGATATATGTTATATTACGTTTTAACGTAAGAAACATCTTCCAAAGAAAATAGTCCCGCTATCGGTTCCTTTCTTTGGGTCGTCATGCTTATCATGATCATGAAACCTCACCTCCGATCAATGTGGGAGGAAAATATTGAGGATTTAGTTCAGGGAAAGTTCCCGAACTCTATGGTATTAATGAACCAAAATTTTCACTTCTGTCGTTGCCGACCAATGTGATCCTTTAAGATTGCTAGCTTTTGGCTTCACCCAGTCTGAGGTACTAACTCGGATGACACGGTAGTAACAATCACAGAGGTGCTCCCTTTCCTGCCAAACCAAACAACCGGGAACGTAGGGGTAAGCACAGGAGCCAGGCAACCTAGCTTGGCCAAAATCTTAAGTCAAATTGATGCATATTTATGGCTTTATAACGATGATTACGGAAGCCAGCACTTGTATATTAAATACAAAGGCTGATGATATGTTTATTTTGACTCCATTGCGACCGTTTATCAGTTGAAAGTGGCCCATCGTAGGCTTCCATCCCCTTGTAGATGTGATGCAGGGTGTTTCCGCAATAACAAAGCAACCCTTAGCCGACGTCTCGGTGCCAGAAGGCGGTTGTGTTAGCGAAAACGAGGCAATCAAATATGCGGGCTTTATAACTTTCACTTAGTCATAGGAGCTTAAAGTTGGGAGGCCAGTTACTAGCCCCCAGTTAGTGTTCGGCGACAGCTGAAGTCAAGATGTAAACACTTCGGCCAATGTTATGAACGGCCCGTCATTTAACACGGGGTGACCTCTATCGATCTTTATAGTTTAACACAGTCATCGGATCGCTGACCAGTTTACGCTTATTGTGACAGTTAGTTTTCGGCTTTCTCCACTGAGGCGCTTAACCATGCGAGCTGGAAGCACAATCGCAGTGGTTCTCCCTTTGCACACCTAGCCGAACAAAGCGGAACGTAGGAGGCAAGCACAGGAGCCGGGCAACCCAACTATTGACTGAAGACATAATTCGAAACCGATGCATATATAGCAATATCCGAGAATGTTTTTGCCGAATCTCTAAAGGTGTCCGGCATTGCACTGCGAGATTTATGCTGGAAACGCACAAATAGTTTAAAAGTGTCATAAGCTTGGAGAATCAAAAAACTGCAGTAAAAACTTGACGTCCGAACTAGATCAAGTGTTCGGTGCCAATCTGAAAATTGGTCTTAGAAAAAAAAACAAATTATGCTTCTGTCGTGCTTTAACATGACACATCCTATCTCAAGAGTTCAAGCGGGTCAGCCTACGGCTTCAACCTCCTATCCCGAAGGCGAAGTACTTCTCGTTAGGCCAGTTTATCAAACTAAACTCTAGCTGCTTTGAGAGAGAAATTAGGCTCCCCGACCATTGACCACACACTCTTGTCAAAAAAAGGAGTGATATAAAAAGATTTTGCAACGACTAAGAAGAAGAACACTTATTATAAAACAGCTCCTATAAATTTAAGAGTCCCCAGTTAACATGGGAAAGGAAGTGTTTTTAACAAACAATGTTTGTTGACAAACTAAATTTTTAACAAAAATAATGTTTGGTCGAACCAAACAAGAATTAAAAAAAACTGAGCATGGAAGCGACTTAGCTGGTTAATGTGCTCGGCATTGATGACGCGGTCCGAGCTTGATGCTCGCATCTATTTATACTGGCTAGCCGGAAACTGTTCGAATCGGAGCCGGCCGGACCATCATGTCGACGGACCAAATTTTAGACCGGTCGCTAAAAGTCTACAGAAAAAATCATGCAAACTAGCAGAACAATATTCGATGCGTATTTAATATATACAGTACAGGTAAAAGGCAGGACTAGTACTGCCATGTACGGGGCCAACCAGTCCTCAAAAGGCGTGATGATCAATTAGTAGTTTTGGAGTGGAGTCCCGAACGTACACTTCCTAGTGGACTTGAGCTTTTAGTCTCCATGCATATTGAGTTCTCTAAGGCGATTTTGTTTTGCTGGTCTGCCTTCTAGCCACGTGAGAATTAATCCTTGCTACAAATTAGAATTCCCTTGCCATTAATATGTTGCGTAAGCACAAAGCAGCAATACTTAAAAAAGGAAAACGAGGGCAGAAGATCATCCTTGTCTGTGCACTGCCCGAGAAGGGTTGCATGCGGCTTCTCAAATTGGGACCTAGGATCCTTGCGGCCCGAGGATAGCACTCAGTCGACCTGTTCAAAAACTTCTCGCTTTCGATCATGCAGATATTATACGCTTAGCGGCCGCCGGCGCATAAATCCTCCTGAAGTCGGCGTGCCGAGGTGTCAGATCGAAACTGTCCGGACAGGCACTGGAGATTGCACCGCAATCTCACGTCGATCAATATGAGCAAAGGGTGCACTATTTATCCAACAGATTTTGTAATGCACGCTGCAAACTAGTACTAATGCGTCAGAACTTGATCATGCATGCGTTAACATGAATCAATGGCCCTATAGCGGCAGCCTTCACTACAAAAAAAAGACACATCCGTGACATTTTGGGCCGAACAATTTTTTTCTGTCATACTTATGACACTTCTATGACGATAATTGTGATAAAACCCGGTATCATCATAGATGTGGTGGGCTCCTACTTCTATGACAAAAAAATCATGACAGAAAATGGGCTTTTCGTCCTGGGCGGGCCGGAGACGCAGCTGCATGACATTCTTTGGGCCGTTCATGACGGAAAAAACCGTGGTAGAAGCGAGGGCTAGGAAAATATCGGGGTGTTCCCGGTTACGGTGGGTGGTCGGGGCTGAGCGATGCACGGAGGTTTGCGCATTTCTCTCGTACACGCACGCGCGTGGGTGCGAGGCGTTGGTCTCTAACTGAACCCGAGCGAGGCGTTGGGCTCTAACTGAACCCGAGCGATTGCACTGCAGGCTACGCGTTACTGAACCTGAGCGATCGATCGATGGCTGTTAACTGAACCCGATCGAGCGATTCCTTCGCTACTGCTGCTAACTGAAGCCGATCGATGCTGCCTCTGGATGAACAGTGAGCGTTGCTGGGGGGATTGGATGAACAGTTCCCGGTGGGGGCGGTTGTGGCTGGATGAACAGGACCCCGTGGAGGGCTGGATGAACAGGACCACCCCGTGGAGGGTTGGATGAACAGTAGACGGTGGAGGGCTGGATGAACAGTAGCCTGTGGAGGGTTGGTTGAATAGGAGCCCGTGGAGAGGGCTGGTTGAACAGTAGCCGGTGGAGTAGCGCACGGTGGAGGCTGGATGAACAGGAGCCCGTGGATGAACAGTCGCATGTGGAGGCTGGAGGAGGTCGACGGTGGATGAACAGTAGCCCAAGGAGGCTGGAGGGGGTCGACGGTGGAGATGAACAGTATACCATGGAGTCCCGTTTTGCGGTACGCCACACCCCTCCCGATGAACAGGACCCCCGTTTCGACCGTAGCGCTCCAACACAAGTCCGTTTCCTCCATTTTGCGGTACGCCACACCCCTCCCGATCAACAGGACCCTGTTTCGACCGTAGGAGGTCCAACACAAGTCCGTTTCCTCCGTTTTGCGGTACGCTAGAGCCCTCCCGATGAACAGGATCCCGTTTCGAACGTGGCTGGTCGAACACAAGGCCATTTCCTCCGTTCTGCGGTACGCCAGGCCTCGTTTCCATCGGCTGTTCCGTCCAAGCCGGTTGGCTCCCACGCGTTCCGTTGCCTCCCGATGAACACGGCGCATTCCGTTGCCTCCCCATGAACACTACGACGATGCAGTTTCTTCGTTCCGACCCAGCCATGTACAGGGGCCCTGGCCGTACGTATGCGCGAGTAGGCATTCGAGACCCCGCCCGTATGTACATACGTGGCTGCATTTTCTTTCTTGCACACTGGCCGCTGTACGTACGTGTACATGCTACATGCGCGCCTCTACATCAACAAGTATGTACGTACACGTTCCCGACCAGAATGACAACGCTACGTACGCTTCGACCAGGTGGGTCCCGACTGTCAGGCACTTCCTTGCGTGCGAAGATGTAGCTGGTGGGTCCCAGCAGTCAGGGGGGTGAATCATTTTTTTGCCCAGACGCACTTCCTTGCGTGCGAAGATGTAGCTGGTGGGTCCTAGCAGTCAGGGGGAAATGGTTTTTTCGTGAAATAAGGTGGCCCGTCCGGTGGGTTCCTGCTGTCAGGTGGAGGAATAATTATTTTGCGCGTAATAAGGAGGCACTTCCTTGCGGCCGCCGTGGACCAAGCTGTCAGCCTCTCCACGTACAGTATTCTTCCGATGGAAGTCGTTCCTTGACCACGTTGACCATGCCGCACCGAGAGCACCAGGGCGGTGGACGACGCGGAGCCGGGGAAGACGCGGGAGTGGAAGCCCGCGCGGAGAGGAGTACGAGGGTTCACTGGTTCGGCTGCGGTGTGAGGCTGCCGTCACGGCAGAATAACAGGGGGTGTGGGTGAGTGGAGGGATGGCCTAGCCAGCGATGGGAGTAGTAGGGGGCGATGAGGCCTCCGCGGCAGCACAGCCGGCCACGGGAGGCAGGAGCAGGCGGCACGACCGGCGCTGCTTTGGGCGGCTGGAGCAAGAAGACCAGAGGTTGAAGAAGCACTATGGCCGTTGGATGGACATCGTACGGTCACTGCAGCTAGAATCGTTTATATTGACTAAGTTGACAAAGCCCTTGGTATGCATCAACTTAGTAGGCCCACAGGTCAGCCTCCGAAATGGTGCGCCCCAGATGTCAGGGGGAGGAATCATTTTTTGGGCGGCTGAAGCTAGAATATCCGAGATTGAAGAAGAAGCACGACATCCGTTGGATAGACATCCAACGGCCACTGCTGCTAGAACCGTGTGTTGACTATAATAAATTGACAAAGCCTTGCATACGCGTCAACTTCTTTTTTTAGGGACACGTCAACTTAGTAGGCCCACAAGTGTGTGGCAGAGAACTTATAGCCCATTTGCGATTTGTAAGAATGTACAGCCCATTTTTGAATTCCAATGGAATTTATTACAACCCATTTACAGTTTGTTAAAAGTACAACCCATTTTCTAGCTAGGACAACGATTAATAATTTCAACCAACCGTTCAAGACAGAATTCAATAAAATTTCCCACATTTTGATGGGATCCGAAATATTTTTATCCCAAAATTTCTAGTCAGATTAAATATAAATTTGTATTATGTAAAAATCCAACGAAACATTGCGCGCACAACAATTAAAAATTAAGATTTTCAAAATCCATAAATAATATTTTATAAACTAATTTCGTGTTTGCTGCATTTTTTATAGTTACTGCCCAGTTTTTATAATTACATCCCATTTATTATTTTTTAAAGCCCATTTTCCTGTTAAGCCTAATGCATCCCTCCTTGGAAAGATTTGCAGCCCAGCGGGGCGGAGAATAACAAGTTGACCTTGCCTGGGTATTCCTCAAAAAAACGTATAGCTGGGCTAGCCATTTTCATCTTGAAAAAAATTAATATCTGGGCTGGATATCTGTCCTGGGCTAGACGGGCCACAGCCCACCCAGTTAATACCCCGCTCTCCTCTGAACAACAACGAAAACATCGCCAATAAAAACTCTGCAGTGCCCACGCCTCAAAAACACAAATACTGCTCGAGCTGCTTAGTCCCAGCTGTCGGCCGCACCTTGTGCAATTCTCCCATTTATATTGACTACCTAGGTTGACAATGGTGTGGGACCATGATGTCAGGAAACCAGGAGGAAGCAAAAAAAAATATAGTTGTACATAATAAGGAGGCACTTGCGTACGTACGGCTATTGCCCTAGTGGCTCCCTACTGTCATCCAGTCAAAATAAAGTCATCTCCTGAATCCTCATGTTCATTGACCATGTTAACAATGCTTGGCGCCATGGCGAGTGCAACAACTCGAAGGACGATGGAGAGGGCCTCGCGGGCCCTACGAATGGTCTGATACACCGCCCGCTGCTCATTCAAGAAGCCAGGATCATCGGACACCTATGAGCACCTTCGAGAGACTGAGACTGCATGAAACGGTAAGGCCGCGCTTGGGAGCTCTGGTTTATTTCACACATGTATTAAGATACAAGTGTAATTTACTCGTCATCGAAAACAACACGTAAAATACAGGCGTAATGAAATCGAGGGCCCGAGGTCTGTAAGTAAAACCGGCGGGTTATGCGTGTAACTTGAGAGACCATTGTATATTTTACTAGTCGAAATCGACCAACCAAGCGCTTCGCCCGAGACCATCTGCTTTTATTTACAAGTGTCAGTTTTACAAGCGGTTTTGGTTGGAAAACGACGATCCAATCACGGCCTAAGATGATGAGTTGGTCGGAAGATCATATGGTTTCACGTCTAACCGACCCGACTTGTCGTATAGGCTATGAATGAAACATAAGACGATGAACTTCTTAAGCACGGAAACAACAGAAGAGGATGATCTTCTTAACAAGCAAATCACTGGCATTAGATCGACATGCAAAACAATACGAAGCATTATTCTCAGGAGGCACGGTGAACAGCTCGTGATGCCGCATGCCACAACATTCCAAGCTCAACTTTGCAATCAAACACAAGGCCTGTCATTACATAGACAATATTCAGAACAAACTCTTAAAATATCTTACATAAGTCAACATTCATGTGACTATGCATCTCAGGAGAGTAAATATTTACTTCTGAACTGAAGACAGGAATAGGAAAAAACGATCGACGTTGCTCACAGCAAAGGGCGTCCCACTCAAAAATATCAAATGCATGTCTTCTGGCTAACATCAATGAGCAAAAATTGACAAGGTTTTCCAATTCCAATATATTAAACTAATGTCAACTTTGACAAGCTTTTCCCATTCAAAATATGTAATGCCTATGATTGTGGAACGGGCAGGGTTTGTCATCTGATAGTCCGGTGGCTCAAGGTGACGACGAATGATTAGAGAACCATTCGATGTATTGTGCATGATGAAGTATTATGGAGGACACGAACCATCCGAACATTTTGTGCAGTTCCACTAAAATCAAGCTGAGCATCCCTGTGGATTTCGTATTTATATGCTGCCAGAAAACAAAGACACATCAACACACACATGAATATTGGCCCCAGTTTCAACCCACCAATCGGTGGACTAACAAACTGAAAGTACGGTAAATAGATTACCATACCCAGATGCCCCATCATTGTTGCTTAGAGTGACATTGACAAACTTGGAGTCCTGTCCTGGCTTCTTGGTACTTGTTTGGGCACTTGTTTGTCCAGTGTTCCTCCGAACCACAAGTAAAGCAGCCATATCTATTTTTGTCTTTCTTCTTACCTTTCTTAATGGCCGACGCTGGCAGCACCATTCAAACATATAGTCCGGTGGCTCACGGTGACGACGAATGATTAGAGAACCATTCAATGTATTGTGCATGATGAAGTATTATTGAGGACACAAACCATCTGGACATTTTGTGCAGTTCCACTAAAATCAAGCTGAGCATCCCTGTGGATATCATATTTATATGCTGCAAGAAAACAAAGACACAACAGCACACACATGAATATTGGCCCCAGTGTCAACCCACCAATCGGTGGACTAACAAACTGAAAGTACGGTAAACAGATTACCATACCCAGATGCCCCATCATTGTTGCTTAGAATGACATTGACAGATTTGGAGTCCTGTCCTGGCTTCATGTACTTGTTTGGGCACTTTTTGCTCAGTGCACTTCATGTGTTGTAGAGTTTCCTATGCTCTCTGCAGACTAGTCATGTCACCAGCGTCTACTAATACTCTGTAAAGCTTCTCGATCATTCCTTGTATAATGTAGCGCAAACAGTGACTGCTTCTTTCTGCAAAGTGGTAAGACCATATGGACCCACTAATGCAGCAGTTTGCCTTAGACACATTGGCTCCTTTTGTGCAGTTCAACTAAAATCAAAGTCGGAATAAAACCGAGCTTTAATTTTGATATCCCTATAAGCAACAATAGGTATAAGGGAAACAATTACTGAGAAATAACGGTTGATGACTTGTACTCCCAGAAGAAAAACATCTACTTATCTACCTTATCTTAATGGGAAACAAAGCAGGAGAGTAGCAATTCTCAATCAGTGTGATTCATTCATATTAACTGAGACATTATCTTAACAATGCCTTGTTTCAACATGTATAAAGAACGACAAAGCAGAAAAGTATCATTCCTAAAACAATGCGACCGATTCATTTTAACAGAGACATTATCTTAACAATACCTTGGTTAAACATGTAGAAAGAACTACAAAGCAGGATAGTACCATTTGTAAAACACTGTAACTGATATATAATAACAGAGACATTATCTGAACAATACATTTCTTAAACATGTACTCCGGCCGATCCCTAACAGAAATGGTACTCCCGCCGATCCCTAACAAGTGTTACAGTTTTGAACTAAGATTCAGTAGTTAATTCCGAGGAAAGTAGGTACTCACCTTTCAAGACCAAGATTTGAAACAACTCCCGAGGAAGATCTAAAGGAGATCTCAACACATATATGGAAATCCGGTCTCATTTTGTGCAGTTCCACCAAAATTAAGTGAAGCAAAATGTCGCAATAGCAACAAGTTGAATAGATATCCCTGTTTTAACAGAGGCAAAAAAGGAATCAATTACTGGACAATAAAGGAGGATGAAACATGCGGCCACAAAAATGGTAATCCCACCAATCCCTAACAAGTGTTGCAGTTTTGAAATAAGATTCAGTAGTTAATTCTGAGAGTGGCATTGCTTAATTTTACCAGTGGCATTAGATTAACAAAAAGCATAAACAGTTCCAGGGGAGAGTGGGCGCAACAACAACATGTGCTTCCATCTACTTATAAAGGGGGTGATGCAGAGTTTGTTGTAACAAAGCAACAAGCATAATGTCTGGGTTGGTCCCATTTTTGTTCACTGCTTAATGGGAAAAGACAACAATACAATACCTTCAATTCAACATTTATTTAAAATAGTACCAATACAAGTAGCACAACATCTCAAAACACATTGCACAATCATGTGGATGAAGGCAAGTACCAACCTGTCATGACGCACACAAGATCACGTACGAATCTGCCAACACGAATAGGAAATCCAATCTCATTTTGTGCAGTTGCACTGAAATCAAGTAAAGTCGCCGGTGTGACATTTAAGTTTGCTATAGCAACAAGTTGAATAGATATCCCTGATTTAACAGAGGCAAAAAAGGAAACAATTACTGCCAATAAAAGAGGATGAAACATGCGGCCACAAAAAGAAGCATCTACCTTATCTTGATGGAAAACAAAGTATAGGACAGTAGCATTTCTAAAACGGTTGCATTGATTCATATTAACAGAGAAATTCTCTTAAAATAGTTCAGTAGTTAATTCTGAGAGTGGCATTGCTTAATTTTACCATCAGCATTAGATTAAGAAAAATCATAAACAGTTCCAGGGGCGAGTGGGCGCAACAGCACCATGTGCTTCCATCTACTTATAAAGGGGGTGATGCAGAGTTTGTTGTAACAAAGCAACAAGCATCATGTCTGGGTTGGTACCATTTTTGTTCACTACTTAATGGGAAAAGAGAGCAATACAATAGCTTCAATTCAACATCTATTTAAAACAGTACCAATACAAGTAGCATAACATCTCAAAACACACTGCACGATCATGTGGATGGGACATGGGACATGCCAGCACCATGTTCGTCCACACGTATAAATGGGTGATGCAGAGTATGTAGCCAAGCAGCATATCTGCGCTGGTCCCATATTTGTTCTCTTTGAAACTTTTTCCTATGTGAGGGTAGCAAATCTAGTCCTGCACAAACTACCCGACCCCCCAGTTTCTTTCCCTTTTCAACAAAGAGTTCGGTTCCTTACAGATGTGTGTACTGGGTTACCCCCCTTTTCCCTTTTCGACCAACAAAGCGGCTGGATAGCTAGTCTATACTACTTTCCCTCCCTCCTTTCATCATTGAACCACGTCCTAGATTCATGCTCCACCCCACCGCACCCTTCTTTCCTCTTTGAACCAAGACCTAGATTCGACTACAGAATCGAAAAAGATCCGCATGCAACTAGACCAATGACGGTTTCAAAGAAACTTATACCTTAGGGTCGTCGGGATGTGGCAAGGCGTGCGGCGGGAGGTCGGATCTGCCCACACTACATACGACAACAAGGAAGAAGGGGTCGGTGGCCCTCCCGCACAGGCGCTGGGTGAAAGAGAAAAGCGCAGCCGGCAGTGGATTGCCTCCCTCGCCGAAGGCGATAGAGTGAACGCTGCACCTCCTCCCCTTCCTAGTGCGACGGGATCCGGATGCCTCCTTTGCCAGCTGTGAGGGGGGGTGAGAGAGACAGAGGACACAATGCAGTCTTGTTCAGATCTGGTGAAGAGGGTGAGAGACTGTGAATATAGCAAACCCTAGCAAAGGAACGCTGAGCCTCCAGCGTGTATATATATATATATATGTAGTGCGGCAAGAGTGTGGAGAGTGCAAACCCTAGCAAACAAGCACTGAGGCTCCAGCTTATATATATACTGTAGTACGGACTGAGCTCTGGTGCCTTAACTGCACCTGCTTTTGGCTGTATGACAGGTGGGCCAGCCACATTTTGGGCCCACCTGTCATAAACCCAAAGGTAGGTGCACTAAAGTCAATGAAGCTGCGTCCATATAGTACTCGTGTATACGACTAATATATAGTGGAGTGGTTTTCTTATTCTCTCCATAACAATCGTTTTAAATTGTGTAAGTACAAAATGAAACTCTTTATTTAATGTACCAGTGAAGAAAACTACTACTCCCTCTGTTCCTAAATATTTGTCTTTCTAGAGATTTCAACAAATGACTACATACAGAGCAAAATGAGTGAATCTACACTGTAAAAAATGTCTATATACATCCGTATGTGGTAGTCCATTTCAAACCACTTGAAAGACAAATATTTAGGAACGGAGGGAGTACTTCTGATGAACTAACGATCCACGCGTCCTAGTCGCACTTCCTATCCTTCACGTGCGGTACACTAACCTCCCTTAAGTGAACAACCACACATGTGCCAAATTATTAGAAACGTGTGAGAGTGTGTACAAATAAAGAATTTTAATTTCAATTATCGGAAAGGTTTGGGAGTATGTACAGTTTTCCCTCTCTAATAATTATGGTTTGTTGTGTTCAGCCTAAACTTGGTCAAACTTTACAAAGTTTGACTTCAGTCAAATCTAATATGCGGAGTAAATAAAAATGGAGGGCTACTATGTCCATCCGGGTTTTTAGTCCACACCATTTTTAAATCAAAGTTAATAGTTGGACAAATAAAATTACGGGGGAGATGGAGACAAAGTTGTGAGTAGGCTTAGAAATCAATACAAAACTTATGCTCTTAGTACCAACGTCGATCCTTCTTCGAGGAAACATTTGGTTCATAGCCAATTGTGTGATAAAATTGCACCAACGTGAAAGGCGACTGCATCTCCAACGCAACCAAGGTGAACTGACGAAGGATATCATCTTTGTGGGTAACAAGCAAAGAGCACTGATGGAAGATAGCTTGTTTTTCATTGAAAATCGATCAGCTTCACCAGCCGACGCAACCATGAGGCGCAACCATGAGCATCAATAGGTCATCATGGTGATGCATCATCCATTTGGCATCAAGTTTGGGTGAGGCACCTATGAAGTTCGACAAATCCTCACTGTAGTCTTTTTCTTCTCAGTAATCAAGCTCGAGGAAGGAAGAACCACATGGCAGAGGACAGTGAGGCGGAACAACAATGGCCATCCAATTTTGTGCAGTTCCACTAAAATTGAGGAAGACATGCCCGGGTATGGAGATACGCACCGCTGTTTCCAAAAATATAAAAAGGGATACAGTGTTGTTACTTTGTTTTACAAGATTAACAATGACATCTCAATTGTCAATAAGAATTATGAAAAGTACACCAACAAACAGAAGCATCATGATTATCTTGATGGGAACTGAACCAGGATACCCGAGAAAAAAAGCATTTCTTCATTCAACCAGTGATAGTATTAGATTAGCAGCAGCAATAGGAGCATATGGACAATGACCGCACAACCACCATGTACTTTTTGTCGAAACAACATGTATACCTCCACCGAGGCATAAATCGGGACAACTTTTCGAGTGGCATTTCCTCTATAATAGTAGGTGATGTTGGACCAACCGACGAACCCTAGCTACTACACATGGGGAGCTGGGGAGTAGTCGCATAGAATAAAACCCGCATGCAGCGACCTGGGGAGCTGGACCAGTACAAGAAGTTATACCTCCAGTGGGCGAGATGTCGCTTAGGCGGGCGGGCGGGATCTGCCCACACGACGAGCTCGAACAAGGGCACGGAGGACCTTCGTCCGCGCCAGTGCCGGCTCCGAGAGGATGGTGCGCATCGGCTTCCTCCATTGACGACGGCGACAACGTCAATGCTGCACCTCCTCACCTCCCGCAGCGGACGGGATTCGGCCGGATCTGTGACCACCGGTGAGGAGAGAGATAGTGTGGACACTGTCATCTTGTTTTGATATGGAGAGGGTGAGAGAGCGAGACGCAAGAAACTCTATCAAACAAGAGGCTATAATGGAGTAAAAAAATCTCTCCATAGCAGTGGTTTTAAATAGAATACGCGCGTTCCCGGAAAAAAGAAACAAAAACTGGCGGATAATTTTTTAACGTACCAAGAAAGAAAACTCGATCAAAAACACGCCCCCGCTTCCAGGTCGCGAGAGTCGTCGCGCACACACACATAGACATAGACATGCATATCCGTGTTTACGTAAAATTCCATTTCCATCTCCAATCATATTTGTCCAGTTGGCACATTATTTACGTTGTTAATTATATACGCGGCAATATTAACATACAACATCTCTTGTTTGCGAGCGTCCGGACCGCTGGCACGGCCGCTCCTGACCAACCTGAACCCTTTTCATCACCCGCGCGTGCTTCCCACCTGAGACGGTCAGTGCCGCATTCATGCCCGGCCAGAGCGGACGCGACCTCTCACTGGCGCCGGCATTGAAGCGGCGCGCCGGCCGAGAGAGCGTCGCCCGCGCCGCTTCCTGGTGCACGTGACTGCTCTGCGTTCAAAGGTCACAATAGCCGGCCACAACATGCATGTAAAAAGTTCTTGGGAGTCCGTGCTACAGCTAGTTGTCCTCCCCCAACTCGTCAATATCTTCCAGTATTACTAGTACTGCATGGCGCGATCCATCGACAAGCAGGCGGGAAAGTTATCGTATACTCGGTTTGCGGTGAGTGGCATGCCGAGCAACCGTGTGGGGTCGAGCCGTAGAGGAGGGTGAGACACGAACGTGACAGACGTGATTTAAACGTTGGTTTTGCTCGATGGCGCGATCCAACGAAACGAAACGTTGGTTTCTCTCCATTTCCATTTTTTCTCCGGAAAAAGGAAACTTTCCACTCCATTTTCATTCCTACTCCAAGGTTGCCCCGTTACAACATTCCATCAAATACAAAGGAAAACTAACACGCATGCTGATGCATCTCAACGATTCACAGATGATAGCCAATACTTACTTCACAACTAAAGACAAAAGTTGTGAGAGCGTGTACGAAAGACAAACTACTGATGGGGTCACTACGACTTAAACCCTAAACCCTAAACATTATTTAATTTCCTGGCCAGGTAGAACCTGTCGAAGGAAAGACTGCTGGCGCCCTCGGATCATACGATGCTTTTGTGCAGTTCCACAAAAATCGAGTTGAGCATCCCTGATGGCAAAGATATTGAAGAAGTGTGATTAGAATAATAGTACTGGCACTAGTTCATGAGACATAAACTCATCACAAGTAGAAGCCGGTAGAAGTAGATAAAGATCGACATGGATATGGAGCTACGTGGGGAGCTGCGGCAGTGGAGCAAGCCGGCTCCAAAAGGAAGATGGACTACCTGGGACGTCGGGCTGTAGCTAGAAGGGCGGTTGGGACACGGCATCGGCCCATACCACGGTGACCCCCGATTGGGACGGACAGACTGTGGATTTTCTCCCTCGTCGATGTCGACCGCGTCTACGCAGAACATTGTTCCCTTCCCCCAGCTGTGGGATCAGGCCGGATATGTGACCAGCGGTGTGGCCACCGTCATTCTATGCTTGTGAAGAGAGCAACCCAAGCAAGCAGGCTTGTAGCTTAGGCTCCTGCTAGTGTATATATAGTGGTTTTCTTTTTCTCTCCATATCAACCATTTTATATTGCGTATGTGTCATTGAAGAGTGAAATGATGGTTTCTTCTTCCGACTAACTTACTGTGTGATTTGACTGCTCCTTTAGTGGCCCCTACACATACTCCCCCTACGTGTATGCAACAGTCACACGTACACATGGACGCAAAAATGCGCGCGATGCCCTAATGCATGCATGTCCGAGCACACGACGGAACACACACGGTCACGCTCAAGTGCTCAACCTACACGTGCATGCACACACATACTCAGCCAGGGTGAGCTAGTGACCGTATAAACACCGGAATGTATATATTGAGCGCAATGAGCGTATTATGAAGTCCACTGACCGTATTTTTACAAATATACAGTGACACACAGTGTATTTATCTCGTTTGAAATTAATCCATATTAACCGGAGAGGAGGCAGTATGGACTAGCATTACTTTGCTGTGTCCCATCAACTTGCCAAACGAGGAGAAGCTTGTAAGACGGGAGAAGCTTGCGCGCGATGGCTCGTAGGGCAAGGAGAAACTTTTGACTAATGCAAGCTCTCCCTCACTCAGGCGATGGACGTGCAACAGTTAATTCGGTGTCAGATTGCCAGAAGCATACACTATACTAGTACTATTATTGTTCGACTTCCCGAAGAGGCGAATAGCCAAGCACAAAGTTTACTAGTACTAGTACTACTACTATAGTCTATAGAGGTATGTACTATACTAGTACTAGGAACCGGATGGAGGAGCGTCTGCACTCTTATTATATGTTTAAAATGTGATAAAGCAATCTTCAACACATTTGGTTCTCTTCGAGGGTTCTAGCATGTGATAATGGAAGTTGATTGCATGGAACACTCGCCAAAATTCTCGCTTAATTCTGGCTCATATCCTGTTACAAATAGGAGCGCTTGGTAATATTTCCTCTTTTTTTGTTATTCAACATGTAAACAGGTCAGCAAACCTTGTGGCGCATCTTTGTGCGAACCGTGCTTGCTGCACTTTGAATGTGGCCGAGAGCTGGCTTGATAAAACACCTCGCTTCCTACTTCTTTTTCTGCGGGGTACCTCGCTTCCTAGTGACCAGTGTCTTGGCTGATCGTCCTAAGAATGCTTATATATGAATAAAGCTCTCTCATTTACCCACAAAAAAGATTAAGCCATATTAACCGGAAAGGAGGGAGTATGGACTAGCACTACTTTTTGGTGTGTCCCGTCAACTCGCAGAACGAGGAGAAGCTTGCAGGACAAGGTGAAGCTCGCTTACGCCTTTTGACTAATGCAACCTACCCTCGCCCAGTCGGTGGACATGCATCAGTTCATTCGGTGTCAGATTCCCAGATGCATACACTATAGCACCGAACATCCGGAGTACCATCATTGTTCGACTTCATGAAGAGGCGAAGAGCCAAGCGCAAGGTTTAGTAGTCCAAGTAGTACTACTACTAGAACCGCATGGTGGAGCGTCTGTACTCTTATTTCTTTTTAATCTCTGATAAAGTACATATTTATTCCAGAGAAGGGTGGAAAACGGCAGCCCAACATGTAATGATGATATCGATCAACCATGCTTGAATATATCTTGGCCTCCGTGCGAGCCCGTCTATGTGTTCTCGCTCCTCGTCCCTCTCAAGGAATGGCGGGTTGGCCATTTTGCCGTCAATTGAGATCGGTTTGCTCAGACTCCGGTCCCACATGTCAGTGATATGCCAAGAGGAGGTGCGTTGACCGATTGGCCATACACGTAATTGGTTTTGCACCTTCATACTACTCCTCCCTCAGTCACAGTTTACAGGGCGCGCTTCATTATGATGCATTTCTCTCAATGCATTTCCACCACCAGAGAGACTTTAGACGCGTTTGGTTTAATGCTCAATTAAATAGGGCGTGGTAACCGCAATCAAGTCCACAATTTTCTCTCGATGTACTACGGAGTGGAGTAAGTGCATGCATGTGTGTACCCGGGGTGGAAGCACTGCATGCATGTGTGTACGCATTATTTCCTCTAGTAATAGACGCCATGCTATAACTACCAATGCTATTTTTCAGGCCGATCGCTAGTCGCCTTGGTCCCAGAGATTTTTTATTTTTCTGAAGCACGCTCTGTAAACTGTGACGGATGGAGTAGTATGAGCGGATTCAAGGAAGAGCGTATTGATGGTTTCTTCTTCCGAGCAACTTACAGTGGGAAGGGGGGGCTTATGATTTGACTGCTCATTACTCACTATTAATGTGGCGCAATGACTGGGCTGAGTCTCCCATGCGGCTGTGCACTACCCCCTCGGTTCTTAAATATACTCTGGAGTATTTGTCTTTCTAGAGATTTCAACGAGTGACTACTCAAATATTTGTCTTTTTGAGATTCAAATGGACTACTACATACGGATGTATATAGACATATTTTAGAGTGTAGATTCACTCATTTTGCTCCGTATGTAGTCACTTGTTGAAATCTCTAGAAAGACAAATATTTAGGAACGGAGGGAGTACACATACAAAGAAAAATGAGTGAATCTACACTCTAAAATATGCCCATTTGAAATTTGTAAAAAGACAAATATTTAGGAACGAAGGAGTATAATTTTGTGCATGGCACATGGACCCGGATGCTGAAGAGGCTTCTGGCAATGCTATCAAGCTTCCAGCATTTGTTTACATAATTGACGTACTATACAAATAATTTTCAAGCAAAATGAAATTGTACAATGGTGTGAGCTTTCAGCTTTTGTTTCGTGTGTCTTGCCATCGATGCTCTTTCAGAAACAATAGAAAACTAACTTCCTTGCTAATGCATCTCAATTATTAGCAAATCAGAGCTAATATTTACATCACAACTGAAGACAAAGTTGTGAGAAGGTGTTAAATTAAAATTGATCCATGCTTTCATTGGCAGCAACGTCCCCCCAGCTCTGTCTAAATCAAGAAGGCATGTTGGGGAAAAAAGTAGCTGTCTGGAGCATCCAACATTCCGATCATTTTGTGAAGTTCCACTAAAATAGAGTTGAGCATCCCTGTTCCAAAGATATTAAGTGTGATTACGATAATAGAGGACTCCTGATGAAACAATAAACACACAAATAGAAGCCGGCCACCTTTGCAGTCTCTCTTAAGACTAACTAGTTGGAGAAGATTAGGCTCGGAGTTGCATGAGGAGGATAGAGCAAAACCAATCTCCCTTTGTGCAGTCGCACTGAAATGTAGAGACGTTGCCCGTGTGACATTTTAGTACAACTGCACAAAACACTCTTAAGAAAAAAGTGATTTGTGCAGTTCACCAAAAGGTCGCAATAGCAACGAGGTGAAATGGATAGCCCTGTTTGCAAAAAAGAGGTAGAAAGGAAACAATTACTGGCCAATAACAGTTGATGACACGTGCGACGACAAAAAAAAGCATATTCCTTGTCCTAAGGGAAGATAACAACACGGTTGTGTTTGTCTAAAACGGAGTGAGGACGAGATTGCAATATGAAAAGTACGCCAGACGAGCTATGTTTTGGGCAAAGAACTATGGAAGATCCACATGCAGCGACGTGGGAAGACGGGCAGTGGAGCAAGGCCGGAGGGGATACCTGGAGGTCATCGGGATGTAACTAGGTGAGCGGCGGTGGGCGGAATCTGCCCATACTGCGGCAGCGAGCAGGTGGAGTAGGCCCTACCGCGCTGGAGCTTGGTCAGAGAGAACAGCGTGTACCGTAGATCAGGACGTGCTGCCTCGGCGCCGTCGAACGGAGAAACGATGCACGTCCTCCCTTTCCGCCGGCGGACGGGATGCGGCCGGATCAGTGACCAACGGTGAGAGAGAGAGAGAGAGGCCATCGCAGCCTTGTGTGAGATACTCTGAAGAGAGACAAACCAGGCTGGCAGGATCCATTGTATATAGTGGAGTGGACTACCTTTTTCTCCATAAAAATCGTTTTATATTCTGTGTACGTGCCATTGAGCGATATAACTTTATTTAAAAATAACGCGCCAACGCATCAAGTCGAACTTTGTTTCGTGCATGCGTGGTACACGACCTCCGTAGGTAAACAACCGCTACACGCGTTCAAATTAGCACGTGGGCTTCCATTTCGTACAGAAATGAGCTCCACCGTGTACCCGCGCGGGCGTGGCTGGGCATGAAGCGTGAGTACGTGCACGGTGCACCTATTCTCTTCTTGTATACGTACACCACCTACGTGGGGTTGTGTGAGAGAGATACAAATGTAGAAAGATATAGTGTGTGGGTTCGTGAGAGTTTTTTTTGTGGGGGGGGGTCAATCAAAAAATGTAACATATGCAATGTGTGTGAAGTAGAGTCCTGGATATATCATATATATAGAGGGGACGATCCATGAGAAGAGAGTGGAGGTATCATCGGCTTGAGGTGTCCATAGAATCGAAGAGCGGGATGATGTGTGTGTGTGTGCGCGAGCGATCGATAAAGAGTGCCATCGAATTTGTGTGTGCCGACGTCAAAGATATAGAGTGGCTGGCCTACTGGAACGTGAGAGGGGACAGGCGTAGTTTGTCTCTGTGGCATGGATACCTACCTACAGCGCTCGACTATCGGTGTGTGGTGGGGGGGGGGAGGGAGGCCTAATTAACTATAGAGGTACAATGGCTGGTATATGTGTGGAGGAGGAGAGCGGCCTACCTCATGTATTAAGGGAGATCGATCTACCTCATGTATTAAGGGAGATCGATCGGCATCCTTGCATATGTGTAGGAGAGGAATAAGGTTGGGAGAGAGACAGAGCTAGAGTGTTGGAGGGGGTGGTAGTGGAGCTGCTTCTAACAAATGGTGGGATAGGCTTGCAAGACAACCGGAGGGCACGCCTGCAATATCAATAAGAGAGGGGATGGCTGCCTGTCTGTGCACGTGCGTGTGAGAGACGGGTCAGGAGGCATGCACGAATGATGAGGGGGGACGATATGGCTATGGTAAGCAGACGTAACTACATAGGAAGATCAATCGTACTTTGTCAGAGAAAGGAGAGACATAACTTGTGAGGTACGTCGATCGATGGGGGGGGGATAGTTAAAGTCGACCTAGGTATATGTTGGGAGATCGATCGGTATACATGCATGTGTGTGTTAGAAGCAAATGAGGCACGGGGAGAAGGATAGAGAGAGAGGGATGCATCTAGGAGGTGGTGCGAGAGTCATACTATATCGAGGGGGAAGGAGTGTGAGAGTACGAGATCGATGAAAAGAGTGGTGCGAGTGAGGCATGGACGGTGATCAGAGAAGAGGGGAAGCTTGTGTTTGTGCTAGGCACACCTGGCTAGAGAGGCATATCGATCGATGTGTGCCGTAAATAAGGAGCTGGGGGACCTACACACACCGTGGGTGAACGACCTAAAGTGAAAAGACGAATTTGCGCGATGGAGCTAGAGAATGCTGAGGGAGGGTGAGAGGGATGCGGGCGTGTGCATGCACGAGAGAAAGTTAGCTCTAGCTACAAAGATAAGAGGATTGCGTGGGTGTAAAAGACGAATAGAGATCATACTTCATTATAAAAAGCGAATTCGGATATTTGAAGAATTTATCATAGTGTTTTAAACCAACGCATGTGTGAATATATATAACGGTGATACACATGGTGTGGTTATGAACATGTTATACTACATATAAAATATTTTATCTCTACTCTTATAAAAAACGGAGTTGTTGATGATGGTGTGCCTGCCATCCTGCAATATAGGCCGTCCGATTTATATCTGACGGATAGGAAGGAAACTATGGCAATTTTGAAAAAAATATACCCACACCCTTCTCCATATTTGCAAATTAGGCCTCCCCTTGATCATGTTGATGTTCCGTGGAACGCATGGGCATCTTGCTAGTACTACGTATAATATATAGAACATTGATCATAATTTGGGCTAATGTGTGGCTTTTGCAGCTCAGGTCTAAATACTTGTCATAATGTAGGGGCGGGGCAATATACTATACTATGTGTGATAAACACGGTGTACATATGGAACATGGTTTAGATTATGAATATATAGTTAGTACATCAAATGCACTATTATTTGGAATCAACATCAAGTGTATTCAAAAAATAGAATTCGAGTTCATCTAGTACACATAGTTCATATCTATCTCTATAGTAATCATGTGGTGTGTTATTAAGGTAATACACGAATGATGGTTGAAGTTGGCAATAATCATGATTGTAGTTTCTTATTGAAATAGAGAAACGAATTCAAATTCAGTTCGAATTGCAGCGGTAGTATAGACATTTGGAATGCACTAAAATGTTGGTATGAGTAGGTTACATGCATTATACAGCAAGCGAAAAAATTTAATTGGACATAACATGGATTCATACTCCCTCCTTCCATCTATATAGGGTGTAATGCGTTTTTAAGACCGCCTTTGACTATTGACAAGATTAATAGTACATGACATGCACAATGTGAAAATTATATCATTGAAAGAACCTTTCACAGACGAATTTAACGGTGTGCTTTGTGTAAGTTGCATGTCATATATTATTGCTCTAATATTTGGTCAAAGTTAGCATCGAAAAACGCATTAGGCCCTATATAGATGGAAGGAGGGAGTAGCTTTGAATAGCATTTTTATAGTAAAATGGGGCAAGACTCTCTCTTTGTGTGGTGTGAATAGTTTTATTTTTTTCATTTTCTTTTTGGTTGAGGGAAGTGCGAATTGATTTGGTACGTACTAGTACAATATTACACGTTAGGCTTGTCCCTAAAATACAACCCGCGCCTTGTTATATCCCGAAAATTCAGATATCGTGCTCCTAAAACTGGCGCCTTCACAACCCACGCCTTGCTATCCCGAAATTACAACGCGCGCGAAAACTCCCTCCAGCTGCCAAATCCCGACACGCGAAATCCCCCTTCTAACCCTGAGCCAAAAGGGCCGCTAGTTCAAATCGGTGGGGGGGGGGGGTACTTTTGTAACACACCCTACATTTTGGACAAGCGCGTCCCTAAGTCATGGTTCACCCCCTCCCATCGCCTCCTTTTTGCCATTCGAAATCCCAGGCCGCCATAACCTATCCGCTCCAGCCGCGAAACCCCACCCTCCGCCGTCTGCCACCTCAGCGCTGCCCAACCAGAGCCTCTTCCCCGACGACGTCGTCCACCGCAACAGCTCGACGTCCCTCGTCCACCTCCCCGGATGAGGATCCGTCATCCATCTCGTCGTCCTGCCGGTTCAGCCGCCCCGTCCTCCACCTCCAAGGAGCTGCTCCGACGATCACCTCATCTATCGCGGCTGCTCCATCCCCACAGCGCCGCCTTAACCTGCTCCACCGGAACCGCAACATCCTCACCGACTCCTCAGACGAAGCCGAGGCCTACTCGGCGCCACCAAAGAGGTTGTACACTCATTGCATCGCACCTTCTCCTTAACTCGACCTCCCAGCGCCGACGGTGCTCCATCCCGCACCCCCATGGAGTGGCTACCTTGAAGTCGGCGCTGCGGGCGACATCTCGACGACGGCTCTCCCCCAGTGCGAGGCCCTTTCGGTGGCGGTGACCATACCAGACGGATCTGCTGCTGCTGCTCCGGCTCTCGCTCGATCGCTCGCTCGCCCAGCTGCTGCTGCTCTGGCTTTCGCTCGCTCGCTCGTGCTGCTGCTGCTGCTCTCCCCCTCGCTCGTGCTACTACTCTGCTCCGATTTAGCTACACTTCAGTCGACTGAATCGACTTTTGGGTCAGTCGGTTTTCAGGGGGTGGGGGTGGCTCGCCGGAGTTAAGGAAGAACCACCCGCAGCGGGGACGGGGGCTCGCCGGAGAGGTACCCCACTATCTATCTTAGGGTTCACGATGGGGGGCGGGGGGCCTAGTGGGCTGGCCGGGGCGACGGCAGACCGGTGGTGGGGAGTTGTTTCGGGGCGGTGAGGCGGCGCTGGGGCTGGCGGTTCGGCCGGTGGTGGCTGGCGGCTCAGGGGGTGCAGGTTGAAGATGAACTGCAGGCCCTCCCTAAACTACATGTCAACTGCCTCTATGCTACCATTGCGTTCAGTTTCGACAGTAACATTCAGATTCCACAGTAAATTTCAGTTTCGACAGTTAAGTTCAGAGTCAACAGTTTTTACCTCATCTGTTGTAGTCAGGTGGTTTTTGGTGATGTAAATTTTACTCCTCTGGTGTAAGGAAGAAGAAGGCAATAGAAGAATCTCACGAGGAGACTGAACTGAGCTCAAACATGAATTAGCACCCAAGTGTTTGATTAGTGGTACAGGAAATGCACATGGCCAATGGGCGTGCGTTTTGGCCGAGGATGATCATCTACTAAGGACACTATCTTGGAAAATTTGCAGCTCAAATGGAGGAGCCTAGGTGTCACTTGCTTTGCAACGTACCACACTGGACAGAAATATCAATGTTGAAGCTA
The DNA here is from genome assembly GCF_018294505.1 of Triticum aestivum. Taxonomy (NCBI): domain Eukaryota; kingdom Viridiplantae; phylum Streptophyta; class Magnoliopsida; order Poales; family Poaceae; genus Triticum; species Triticum aestivum. The sequence continues at coordinate 154,326,971 of NC_057811.1, forward strand.
GACTCAAATGAATGAATGGATTGATCTGAAATTTGGAGGAGGATTATAATTTGGGCATATGAAGTCACTTTAAAATTTTCATACCATTTGGATAGATAAAAATGGTACTTCCTTCACAGTGCTCTCCACTGAACAGAAAATTGGGAAAAATGCCGAGGGAAATTGGCTAGAATAAATGAGCTAAAATTTGGGGGAGGGAGGTTCTATGGGTAGGGTCATGTGTGGTAAATTTTCAGCAATTATAATTTAATATAAAATATAGTTGCTTCACAAACTGAAAATATCACCAGAAACAAAGATTGGATGTTGAGCTCACATGTATTGTTATATGGGGCTCGAATTTGTGGAGAGCTATGATTTGGGAATATAGAAGATGTGGCAAAAATTCAGCTCATTAGGATATGCCTAGCTAGTACTTCCTTCACAATAGTTCGAGCTGAACAAAAACTTCGGAAATTTGCCGAGGAAAATTTACCAGGCAAATGGAGTTGAATATTGTCATGAGGCAATGATTTGGATAGTAAAGAATACCCAATTTTTTTTGGGAATTTTGGGAATGACAGAAATATAGGTTGCTTCACAACCTAGGGCAAAAATTGACACATGGACATGACACATAGGCAAAACTGATGAGGTGGCGCCTAGTCATAGCAATCCACCACAATTTACAAGGTTATGACCATCTATATTGGTCGTGATCAGCAAGAAATAAGGCAGCAGACCAGTGATGTCTGCTTCATGACCATTTCGTGTAAGGAAATTACGACCTTTCTGACCAAAATGGTCGTTATAGTTTAGGGTTTGGAGCCCCCCAGATAGCTTTTGACCAATTGGTCTCAAATGGTCGTAGATTTATGAAAAATCCTTCCAGGGTCACTGACAGAAGGTCACAAGTTGACATATTTCTTGTAGTGAGGTCTGACCATGTCATGGCTACCATCCTGTGCTCCGTCCTTGAGTACGTGCACTATTCACATGCCATCGAGGAGAAAAATATTGCGTAGTAGGTGCCATCGAAGTGCACGACTCACTTACGCACTGCTTATCTGATTATCTCCATTTTCTTGCATGACACGTGCACCTTGATGCTAGATGTCTCGCGTGTTGGCAAAAGGATGAACAAAGCTCACGTAAAAAAAGAGTGGAAGAACATAGATTCCTGACGACCGAGAAGGAGCAAGGAACCTCGCGGTGGAGCGTCTGCACTCATAATATTTTATATTATTCAGCGATATAAAATCAACCAAATCTCTCCAGATTCCTATACCATTCTATAGTGTGAGAATAACTTTGAATGTTACCTCCGTGGGACACCTAGTTATAGTATATCCAGCAGCCCGTATTGCTTCTTGCTCCTCGTCCTTATAGCCTACCGACTGTACCTTATATACACTTGCTCTTTGAGCAAAGGCCTCCCTAAGCACACATTAATTTCCTGGGCATGCTTCTTTCTACTCAATGTTGCGTGCACTTTGAGCATGTTGGCAACTTCACTGCTAGCTTGCTGGCTCATCTTGCAATTGATGCTAACACATTGCAGCACTCTTGCAAGGCCTAGAGGTTAATTTGAGAACAAGTACCTCGAGGTTAATTTGACAGACATGCCTTATAGGTTGACAGAAGTCATATCACTTTTTTTGGAAAGATGTCGTGAAGTAACATGATAGACCTTCTTTCAAGCCAATTAACGTGTGTTCAAAAAACAAAAATTATCAAAAAGCAACGCGATAGACCTTCGATTAACATGTGTTCAAAAAACAAGTACTCCCGCAAGACCCAGAGGTTAATTGGAGAACAAGTACCTCGAGGTTAATTTGACCGACATTCCTTATAGGTTGAAAAAAGTCATATAACTTTTTTCTGGAAAGGTGTCGTGAAGTAACACGATAGACCTTCGTTCAAGCCAATTAACATGTGTTCAAAAAACAAAAAATATCAAAAAGTAACGAGATAGACCTTCGATTAACATGTGTTCAAAAACCAAAAAACTTCAAAAATTAAAAAACAAAGACCTCGAGGTTCAACTGATAGGACGGAGCACTATATACATTTAAGCCAATTAAATGCTTATAGTAACCCATCCCATTAGTTTAACATCGATTCCACTTCCCATTCGGTCACCCATCTGATGACTACTCTAGCCTCAGCACAGTTAACTTGGGAGTTCTATTGGATGAGCAATCGGTAGGGAAGCTGGTGCTTGCCGATATAGGAAGCCTCTTCGCATAGTGGGTAGTAACATAAGTGTGGTAACATGCAAATCTTCATTTATTATGTTATAGACTCATATTGCACTGGGACATGTGATGTTACATTAACTAGCTAAGTTACTCAAACTACCTCTCTCCTCATTAACTCATTGCCACATAAGAAAATTTGCTGAGTCGGACTCGATGTTACTTCTGAAGTTACTCTCACAGTGGCTAGTCTTATAGTATAACCGAAAGAGTACTTGCTCTTTGAGCAAAGGGCCTCCCTAAGCACACATTAATTTCCTAGGCATGCTTCTTTCTACTAAATGTTGCGTGCACTTTGAGCATGTTGGAAACTCCATTGCTAGCTTGGTGGCTCATCTTGCAATTGACGCCGACACATTGCAGCACTCCGGCAAGGCCCAGAGGTTAATTTGAGAACAAGTACCTCGAGGTTAATTTGACAGACATGACTTATAAGTTGACAGAGGTCATATCACCATTTTTGGAAACATGTCGTAAAGTAACGCGATATACCTTCTTTCAAGTCAATTAGCATGTGTTCAATTTTTTTATTAAAAATTAATGCAATAGACCTTCGATTAACATGTGTTCAGAAAAAAATGCCAAAAATTAGAAAACAAAGACCTCGATATTAACTAGACGGATGGGCCACTGCAAAGGTTTATAGTGAACCTTTGCAGTAACCCATCCCTCTAGTTAATATCGAGTGCACTTCCCATCCGGTCACCCATCTCATGACTAGACCAGCCTCAGCACAGTTAACTTGGGAGTTCTGTTAGATGAGCTATCTGTAGGGAAGTTGGTGCTTGCTGATATATGATGCCTCTTCGTATCCTTTATGGCGTAGCCGGATGACCGCCTATTGCCGCACAATAGCCAATGCCATGTCCCCTGCGAATGTAGAAGCTTCCCTCCCTCGTCTAGCTGGTTCGCACGTTTTCCCCTGTTTTTTGCCGCCTGCCCACCTATAGAACCGCCTCGCGCTGGCCAATTCCTCTCCAAACACCTAGGGAGGCAGTTGAACCAAACAAGTCTAACTTGTTTCTAGTGGGTACATTAACGTGGCATCGAAAGGGTGTGATAGCTGACTCAGGAAAAATAATTGACTACCACGTTGGCATACATGAGCATGCAGCCCACTTGTCAGCGTGCTGGACAGAGGATGGAACGCAAGACAAAATGGAGCATGGAAGGGTGCGAATCGATTGGCTCACGTGTGATAACCACTGGAGCAATCCACTCAGATGTACTACGTTAAAAAATTCGTGCAAACACGGCCGGTTATACTATGAGTAGGGGACCTTGCGCTTGGCTCTTCGCCTCTTCCAAAAGTCGAACAATGATGGTGGTACTACAGTATAGATACTTCTGGCAATCTGACACCGAATGAACTGTTGCACGTCCACCGCCTGTATTAAGCGCACTATCGTAAAGCAAAAGCTGCACCTCGTCCTGCGAGCCATCGCGCGCGCGTGAGCGAGGGAGAGGTCGTACTAGTAGTAGTAAGCAAAGCTTCTCCTCGTTGGCGAGTAGACATGACACATCAAAAGTAGTACATTACTCTCCAAAAAGGGCCGACCATGTCCATGGCTACCATCCCGTGCTCCGTCATTGAGTACATGCACTATTCACGTGCCATCGAGGAGGAAAAATATTGTGTAGTACTAGGTGCCATCGTAGTGCACGACTCACTTACGCACTGCTTATCTCCATTTTCTTGCATGACACGTGCACCTTGATGCTAGATGTCCGCCTGTTAGAAAAAGGATGAAAAAAGCTCACGTAAAAAAAGAGTGGAAGAACATAGATTCCCGACGACCGAGAAGGAGCAAGGAACCTCGCGGTGGAGTGTCTGCACTCATAATATTTTATATTATTCAGCGATATAAAATCAACCAATCATCTCCAAAGTAGACCAGAAGAGTACGAAACACGGCAGCCCAGTGTAGTACATCATACATGGCCAACCCATGCTATCACCATAGTTCTTGTCCTCCGTGCGACACCTAGCTCTAGTAATCCACCAACCGGTATCGCTTCTCGCTCCTCGTCTCTCTTAAAGTGCGGCAGGCTGGCGTTTTTGCCGTCTATTGAGGTCGGTTAACTCATCACATGTTAGCGACATGCCAAGAGCATTCAAAAAATTACTGTACTCTATTGTTATGCCAAGAAGAGGAAGCGCTTTGACCGACGGACCAAACGAGATAGGCGTGTCGTGCCATGAGTGGGTCCAGTTTCTCGTTTTGAACTTGTTTGGTGTAGTAGTAACACTTGGTTTTGACTATTGATAAGATTTTATATAGGGCCTAATGTATTCTTTGAGGTTGCCTTTGACTAACTCATGACTAACCCTGAACTAACTGTACCCAAAGAGGTGTTTGGATGACAGGGTTAGATTGAAAATAAATGCACTCGATGGAGAGAGAAAAGTGATTTTTCAGTGGGCCCCACGATAACTAGCTCCAATTAGCACCACTTGGCATGCGTGATAGAGAGAGAAAAGTGATTTTTCAGTGGGGCCAATGAGAACTATCTACAATTCGCACCTCTTGGGTCAACCCGGCAATTCGACCCATGGGTATGGCTGCCCATGGGCACCCAACCCGAATGGGTAGGGTATGGGTCGTGCTCTCCGCCCATGGGTGACGCCCATGGGTAACCCGATTAGTAGTGGGTAGGGTATGGGTACGAGTTTGTGCCCATGGGTTACCCACGGGTCACCCGATTAATATTAATAATTCACTATAATATTATTTTAAATGACCTTGAATACTTTTGGCGAAGATTTTTCTTAGTGATCATTGCATCTTAGCTTGCTATGAATATTGCCACAGAGAGATAGAGATCGACCATAGTATATATTATCTATAATAAATAATACTCCCTCTGTCCCATAATATAAGAACATTTTTGACACTACACTAATGTCAAAAACGTTCTTATATTATGGGACGGAGGGAGTAGAATCTTACTAGTACCATTCAGGCACGACATTGGCCCACTAGCGTAGTAGGCAAGCAGCCTCAACGTCACTACTTTGCATTCATTATTTTTTTGAGGTCTCAAATTGAGCATCACGTTGGCTCGATGGGCCTCCAAAGCCAGTGCATGCAGTACCAGCAAACAAACCAGTTGCTAGCCCATACAGGTAGTATCATGCCTTTCATGCACGACACAGATGATACATTGATACACTGCGTAGCCTGTTAGCTTTTTAGTACCAACTCGCCTGTCGAGCGGGATCGAGGTGCAGCTCTACCTATATAAGAATAGCGGATGCTCAAGCCATCGTCCCTTCAGAAGTGATGACTGGCACGACCCGCTGGGCTCAGAGTAGCGTTAGTGTACAAAGTGTACAGCTGCCCGATGGGTAACCCATTGGGTCGGGTTACCCAACGGGTTCGGGTGTGGGTCTGGTCCTCTGCCCCTGGGTAGGGTCGTGGGTCTGCATCTATGCCCATTAGTTATTCGGGCATGGGTTTGGTAAAGCTCGACCCGGTTAAACCCGACCCGACTGCCAGGTTGACTCTTGGGTGGAATAGTTTTTTTGGTGGGTTTGGTGCAACTTGCTCCAATTTAACCCTCATGTTTGGTTACTTTAGGGCTATTTGAGCCCGAACTAGCTCATACTAACTCTAACCTATGGATCCAAGCAGGGCCAAAGTTAGTCTCGGAAAACGCATTAAGCCCTATATACATGGACAGACGGAGTACATGATACTAGCAAACGCTCACCATTAGTAGTAGTTCATTGGTTGGTTTTGATTTTTGATTCAATTGTTGTGCTGCTACCGTCTAATATTCACGTGTGGTTGTTTCTAGAATAATAAAAAGGAGGTAGTACTTACTGTGGGAAAGGTGAAGTGATGGTTGCTTCACCCAAGCAACTTATTACTCTGGGAATATGGGAGTACCAGCGGATTCGACGAACAGAGAAATGATGGTTGCTTCGTCCGAGCAACTTACTGTGGCGAAGGTGGGGCTCTGTGATTTGACTGCTCACTAGTCATTACTACTGCGGCACAACGACCGGGGTGAATCTTTCCCTGCAGTTGTGCACTCAATATTGCTGCATGTCAGGTGGAGCCGGATGAAGGATGTCCCACATGTCGGTGAAACAAAGTTGAATTGTTTCTGGCATTGCTATCAATCCTCTAGGATTTGTTTATATGTACGCATAATTTTAATGAAATTGTACTGTGATGCTATGAAGGTTTCAACTTTGGTTCCTGCAGAAAAAAAGGTTTCAACTTAGGATTCATGTGTCCTCTTGCCTCAAGATTGTCTCGTTACAACATTCCATCAAATACAAATGAAACTACCATGGCTGCTAATGCATCTCAATGGTTCGCAGATCAGCACCAATATTCACATCACAACTGAAGACAAAGTTGTGAGAAGGTGTACAAATAAAGAAAATATATAATTGATCGATGTTGTTCGTAGGCATGGCCCCATTTCCTGGGCACAGTATTCATTGGTTGGCAGCTAGTTTCACCCAGCTCTGTAGCCAAAAAATAGGTGTATGGAGGACATCGCAATCTGATCATTTTGTGCAGCTCCACTAAAATCGAGCTGATCATCCCTGTTTGCAAAGATATTCAGTCAATGTGATTACAATAATAGTGGAACTAGATGATGAAACATAACACACACAAATAGAAGTCGATCACCTCTGCGATCTCTCTTTAGGACTAACTACTTGTTGGAGAAGATTAGGCACGGAAATGGATGCCGAGGATAGCAAAACCAATCTCCCTTTCTACAGTCCCAAAGAAATGTAAAGACGTTGCCCATGTGACATTTTAGCAGAACCGCACAAAACACTCTTAAGAAAAAAGTGATTTGTGCAGTTCACCAAAAGGTCACAATAGCAACGAGGTGAAATGGATAGCCCTGTTTGCAAAAGGAGGTAGAAAGGAAACAATTACTGCCCAATAACACGAGTTGAAGACACATATGCCGACAAAAAAGAAGCATATTCCATGTAATAAGGGAAAGATAGCAGCATGGTGGTTTATCAAAAATGGTTTGAGGATGAGATTGCAAGATGGAAAGTATGCCGGCCGAGATATGTTCTAAGCAAACACCTAAAGAAGATCCACATGCAGGATTTTCCACATGCAGCAACGTGGGAAGATGGGCAGTGGAGCAAGGCCGGAGGAAGCTGTACCCGAGGGTCATCGAGATGTAACTAGGAGGGCGCCGGCGGCCGGGACCTGCCCATACTGTGGGAGCGAGCAAGTGGCGAAGGCCCTACCGCACCGGAGCTTGGTCATAGAGAACGACGGGTACCGCAGATCGGGACGTGCTGCCTTAACGCCGTCGAACAAAGAAACGATGCACATCCTCCTTTTTCACCGGCGGACGGGATGCGGCCGGATCAGTGACCAACGGTGAAAGAGAGGCCAGCGCCGCCTTGTGTGAGATGGTGTGACGAGGGACAAACCCCGGTAGGCAGGCTCCATTGTATATAGTGGAGCGGATTTTTCTTTTTTCCCGACGACAATCGTTTTATATTCTGTACGTGCCATTGAGGAATATAACTTTATTTAATACTAACACATCAAGTCGAACTTTGTTCCGTCTACGCGTGGTACACGACCCTCCTTCGTGTAAACAACCACTACACGCGTCAAATTATCATGTGGGCTGCCTTTTCGTATAGAAATGAACTCCATCGTGTACCCGCGCGGGTGTGGCTGGGAACGAGATGTGAGTACATGTGTCGTGCGTGCACCTCTTCTTTAGGTGCAGGTACGTACGTGGGTGGGTGTGAGGGAGATGGTTTGTGCGAAACAGAGGCAATGTGTCGATGATATCTCAAACAAAAAAAGTAACATATGCAATGTGTGTGAAACAGAGTCATGGATATATTATATATAGAGGGAAAGATCCACGAGAAGAGAGTGGAGGGATCATCAGCTTGAGATATCGACAGAATCGAAAACAGGGATGAAGTGTGTGGCTACGCGATCGATAAAGAGTGCCATCAAATTTGTGTTTGCCCACGTCAAAGATACAGGGCGGCTGGCCTACTGCAATTTGAGAGGGCAGAGGTGCAGTTTTTCTCTATGGCATGGATACCTACCTAGAACGTTCGACTATCGGTGTGTGTGGGGGGGGGGAGGGGGCAGAGACCTAACTATAGAGAGGTAGATCGACTAGTATATGTGTGGATAAGGAGAGAGACCTAGCTATGTATTGAGGGAGATCGATCGACATCCATGCATATGTGTAGCAGAGGAATAAGGTTGGGAGAAAGACAAAGGTAGAGTGTCGGAGGGTTGGTGGTGGAGTTGCTTCTCACAAATGGTGGGAGAGGCCTGCTAGACAAACGGAGGGTACGAGTGCAATATCAATAAGAGAGGGTCGGGGATGTGTCCATCTATGGACGTGCGTGTGAGAGACAGGTCGGGAGGTATGCAAGGATGATGAGGGGGGACGATATGGTTGTGGTAAGCAGACGTAACTACATAGGAAGATCAACCGTCATGTGTCCGAGAAAGGGAGAGACATAACTAGCGAGGTAAGTCTATCGGTGCGTGGGGAAAAAAAATTATAGTCGACCTAGCTATATGTAGGGAGATCGGTACGTATACATGCATGCATGTGTTAGAAGCAAATAAGGTCCGGAGAGACGGATAGGGGGAGAGGGGTGCGGCTAGGAGGTGGTACGAGAGGCCTACTATGTCGAGGGGGTAGGAGTGTGCGAGTATGATATCGATGAAAAGAGGGGCGGGAGTGTGCACCTGTGTGGAACCGTATTGGACATAGGGGGGCATGGACGGTGAGAAGAGAGGAGGGGAAGTGTGTGTTTGTGGTAGGCACACTTGGCTAGAGAGGTATATCGACCGATGTGTGCCAGAAAGAAGGAGCCGGGGGCCTACACACACCATGGGTGAACGACCTAAAGAGAAATAATGAATGTGCGCGATGGAGGGGACGCTGAGGGAGGGTGAGAGGGGGGCGGGCTTGTGCATGTACGATAGAAAGTTATCGCTAGCTAGCTACAAAGATAAGAGGATTGTGAAGGTGTAAAAGACGAACAAAGATCATAACTCAGTATAAAAAAGTGGATACATATATTTGAAGAAGATATCATAATGTAGAACATTGATTAGAATTTGGGATAATGTGTGGCTTTTGCAGCCCAGGGCTAAATACTTGTCATAATGTAGGGGGCGGGGCACTATACATTGTGTGATAAACACATGTACGTATGGAACATGGTTTAGATTATGAATATCTAGTTAGTACATCAAATGTACTATTATTTGGAATCAACATTAAGTGTATTCAGAAAATTGAATTTGAGTTCATATAGTACACATAGTTCATATCTATCTCTATAGTAATCATGTGGTGTATTGTTAAGGTAATACACGAATGATGGTTGAAGTTGGCAACAATCATGATTGCAGATTCTTATTCAAATAGAGAAACTAATTCAAATTTAGTTCGAATTGCAGCGGTAGTATAGACATTTGGAATGCACTAAAAATGTTGGTATGAGTAGGTTACATGCATTATACAGCTAGCAAAAAAAATTAATTAGACATAACATGGATTCATAGCTTTGAATAGCATTTGTCTAGTAAAATGGGACAAGACTCTCTCTTTGTGTGGTGTGAATAGTTTTATTTTTTTCGTTGAGGGAAGTGTGAATTGATATGGTACGTACAAGTACAATATTACATGTTAGGCTTGTCCCTAAAATTCAACCCGCGCCTTGTTATATATCCCAAAAATTTCAGATATCGTGCTCCCAAAATAGGCGCCTTCACAACCCGCGCCTTGCTATCCCGAAATTACAACGCGCGCGAAAAGTCCCTCCAGCTGCCAAATCCAATACGCGAAATCCCCCTTCTAACCCTGAGCCGAAAGGGCCGCTAGTTCAAATCGGTGGGGGTACTTTTGTAACACACCCTACATTTTGGACAAGCGTGTCCCTAAGTCATGGTTCCCCCCTCCCATCGCCTCCTTTTCGCCATTCGAAATCTCAGGCCACCATAACCTCTCTGCTCCAGCCGCGAAACCCCACCCTCCTTCGTCCGCCACCTCACCGCTACCCAGCCGGAGCCTCTTCCCCAACGACGTCGTCCACCGCAACAGCTCGACGTCCCTCATCCACCTCCGCAGATGAGGATCCGTCGTCAATCTCGTCGTCCCGCCGGTTCAGCCGCCTCGTCCTCCACCTCCAAGGAGCTGCTCCGATGATCGCCTCGTCTATCGCAGTTGCTCCATCCCCACAGCGCTGCCTTAACCTTCTCCACCGGAACCGCATCATCCTCACTGACTCCTCGGACGAAGCCGAGGCCTACTCGGCGCCACCAAAGAGGTTGTACACTCATGGCATCGCACCTTCTCCTTAACTCGACCTCTCGGCGCCGACGGTGCTCCATCCCGCACCCCCATCGCGTGGCTACCTCGAAGCCGGTGCCGTGGGTGACATCTCCATGGCGGCTCTCCCCCAGTGCGAGGCCCCTTCGGCGGCGGGGCCATACCAGCCAGATCTGCTGCTGCTGCTCCGGCTCTCGCTCGCTCGCTCGCGCTGCTGCTACTACTGCTCCGGCTCTCGCTCACTCGCGCTACTGCTGCTGCTCTCCCCCTCGCTCGTGCTGCTACTTTGCTCCGATTTA